>NC_056077.1:30300000-30480000 GCF_016772045.2 Ovis aries | reverse complement strand
GCAGGAAGCACACACGCGATGCTGGGTTTTAACTTTCCTGGTAAATTAGGACTGCCTCCTGCCATTCTCTATTGGCTCAACGCACAATAGAAAACCACAAAAGGAGTCATTAACCAGGACAGACCTACTGGCCGCACTTGGACAGAGCTGCTTTGTTTTAGCCGGACCTGGAGATTTAAATCTCGACGGCTCCCACCTGCATCACCACCACCGCCACCCACCCTCTGTAGGAGGAGAAATTCGCCTGATTGCCTTTCTCCCTTTGGGATGAGCTCAAGATCGAGATGAGAGGCCTTTTGCTTACACGCTTGTTTCTTTACTGTGAGAGTCGTTGGATTAGGTCGGGTCATACTTCTCTTTGGGAACCAGGCTCCTGCCGCTTTAAGAGGAGTTGCTGGGTAATCGTTCCGCTCCGTTGCATAACCAGAAAGGGATGTGTCAGTAGTGGGACCCGCAGACAGCGAAGGCTTCATTAAAACGCTCGCAGAGACCTAGACAGATGAGTGGTCTCCAGTTGGAGTTCTTTCCATCTTCCCCATCTGTTCACTGCAGTTTTAATTAAATCTACTGAGATTATTTTTGGCCTTCTCCAAGAACAGAAAGCCAGCCTGTGCCAATGTCCACTCGTTTCTGTGCTTTCCTGCCAGCCACTAATGAGCAGGCACATGGGGCATCGCGGCCTGCGTGCACCCCCTCCCTCCACCAGCCATCATGAGTTGCTAATAGGGTAGGAGCCGAAAGTGCCAAGCCCAAGCCTCTCCTCCTCCTCCCGCCCCCGCCCCCACCCTCAGCCCCACCTTGGTACTAAAGAAAGCCGGCTAATGAATGATCCCACTTGTGGTTAGCCAGCTAATGGAAATGACAGGCTTCGAATAACCTTAAAGCATGCAGCCCGATGCTTGTCTGTCTGATCAGGGCCCTTCTGCTGGCACCTGACACTTTCAATACCATAATGGCATTCACATGCATTCTTTTTGAATGCTGTCATATAGCAAGACCTTTCTTCTCTTCGTTGGCTGGGAGGATGCCTGGCAAAGCTATTAAGTCTGTGATGGAAATGACAGTTAACTGCGGGCCTGTCAGTCCCACTTTGGAAGTCAGCACATCCTTATACCCATTAGGAGTGCATCGTGGGAACTTGAGAAATAACCTGCTGTAATATACTGCCAGGCGGCTCCATGCCCGCCAACATACCACCCAGTCAGCTGGCCCTCTCATTATGACTTCAGTTTATTGCGATTGGGTACATGGTATATTTTTAAATTTCAGGTTTCGAGTAGTCATTCCTTTTGGAAAAGGGCAGCAGAGGCGTCCCCAGTTACTTGGTCGGTTGCTGCTCTTCATATATGTGGCCAGTGCTTTGTGGATTGACAGGACTCCAGTTAGCTGGGTTTCCAGGAGGAGTTGTGTCTTGGGATCCAGATCCCTAATTGGCCTCCTAGGTTTGCAAGGGGGGACTCTAGGCAGATGATGTACAGATTTTATTAACAAATTGTAGCCTGATCTCCTACTAAACTGAGAGTCAACCTCAGTGGCCCCTCTTGCCCCAAAGTACAAGGCTTGGGCTAGAGCTTGCCCTGCATGGCCCGCTCTCCTCCGAACCCTCTGAGCTACAAAGAAGTGGGTGGAAGAGCTCCAATCCATGAGAGCTGGGTGGGGTGGGGTGGGGGGCCACCAGGCTCAGCTCTGTCATCCTCGCCACCACCACCACCCCCACACACACACGTCTTTCATTCTTACATAGTGATCCCTTTGACCTTGAAGACTCCATTTTGCCCTTGGCCCATATTGGCACTTCCATGCTGGGGGAGGAAGGACGGATGTTGTGAAACTTGAACAGTTGGAGGTTGCACGCACTTCCTTCAGAATCTCATTTGTGTGCATTCATGCACTGTCAGGCAGTGGAGACTGAGGATTGCCTCTCCCGGGGACTCACCAGGGGCTTCCCTGGTGGCTCAGATGGTAAAGAATCAGTCTGCAACTCGGGAGACCCAGGCTCAATCCCTGGGTCAGGAAGAGCCCCTGGAGAAGGAAATGGCAACCCACTCCAGTATTCTTGCCTGGAGAATCCCATGGACAGAGGACCTGGTGGGCTACAGTCCATGGGGTCACAAAGAGTTGGATGTGACTAAGTGACTTTGACTTTCTTTCAGGGAGTCACCAGGAAATGCCTATCAGACTCATTGCCTGCAGCTCTCTAAACCTCATGGAGAGAAGCTACATTTTAAAAGGATCTCAAAAAGATATTCAGTCCTTTCCCTCTAGATTGGCACTTTCTGAAATGTTCCCTGGAATGCTCTTCCCATAAGATATTAATACGTGTTATTGTTGTTGTTCAGTCACTCAGTCGTCTCCAGCTTTTTGCAACCCCATGGACTGCAGCGCACCAGGCTTCCATGTCCTTCACTATCTTTTTGAGTTTGCTCAAAGTCATGTCCATTGAGTGAGTGATGCCATCCAACCATCTCATCCTCTTTCTCCCACTTCTTCTATCCTCAATCTTTCCCAGCATCAAGGTCTTTTCTAGTGAGTCAGTTCTTTGCATCAGGTGGCCAAAAAAACTGGAGCTTCAGCATCAGTCCTTCTAATGAATATTTAGGGTTTATCCTTTAGAATTGACTGGTTTGACCTCTTTGCAGTCCAAGGGACTCTCAAGAGTCTTTTCCAACACCACAGCTCAAAAGCATCAGTTCTTCAGCACTCAGCCTTCTTTATGGTCCAACTCTCCTGTCCGTACATGACTACTGGAAAAACCTTAGCTTTGGCTATAGGGACCCTTGTCAGCAAAGTGATGTCTCTGCTTTTTAATACGCTGACTAGGCTTGTCATAGCTTTTCTTCCATGGAGCAAGCCGCTTTTAATTTCATGGCTGCAGTCACCATCCACAGTGATTTTGGAGCTCAAGAAAATAAAGTCTGTTACTGTTTCCATTTTACCCCCATCTATGTGCCATGAAGTAATTAATGTGTCCCTGAAACAAAGGAGTTTGGTTAGAATTATTGGGTGAGATCACGGTAAGCAAATTTATTTGGACAGGTGAGGGTGGCTGTGGGAATAGTGGACTGTGTTTACCAAACAGGGTTGACCGTGGAACACCTGCTACCATTTCATGGGTCCCACGGACTATAGTTTGGGAAATATTTCTCCAGATCCTCTGGAGAGCCACAGCATTCTCCTTCCCTGCATTCTCCTCCCAGAAACCCCGCGGGAGGACCCAGCGGTGTGTAACACTCATTGCTGGGACTTTTAAACGAATGAGTGGAGAAATATTTAGTATGTTGTTTGCTGTTTTCGGGCTTCCCTGGTGGCTCAGATGGTAAAGAGCCCGCCTGCAAGGCGAGACACTCGGTTTCGATCCCTAGATCAGCAAGATCCCCTGGAGAAGAGAACCCACTCCCGTATTCTTGCCTGGAGAATTCCATGGACAGAGGAGCCTGCTGGGCTACAGTCCGTAGGGTCACAAAGAGTAGGACACAAGTGAGCTGCTGGCTGCTAAAGCTTCTGCATGTTTTCTTCATGTAGATCTCGTCAGAGAAATGGCACTCTGGCTGTAGAGTCAGGAGGAGTTGAACTTCCTCTGAACAGTTTCTTTCTCTTTACCTAGTGGCCTTGTGAACCATGTGGCTGAGCCGATTGCCCTCTTCACAGTTGCTGCTAGAAGCCTTGAGTCAGCATTGTGGCCCACCTGTTGTAAATAAGTGATAGGCAAAACTCATTCTTACCTTTGCTATGCATACTACCTTGCTTCTTTTTTCCTTCTCATCTACCAATGATTTTTTAATTTTTTTTTTTTTTCCCATTGTGTTTCAAAGCTACCTTAAATCCTGTTATGGTCCAAGGCAGGGTAAGTGATACACTACACTTAGACCAGTCTTACTGCCTAACTGAAAAGTTGATACTGACTTGTCTGAGACTATTGGCACTTTGGGCTTATCAGTTGGGTTGATACATAATTGATGTACAGCCTCAGCTGTGGTGAGCATTACTTAGTTTAAGAGCATACCTTTTCCCCCTCTGTGGCAAGCTCATAAAACATGCTTGTCCTCAGTGGACTTCTAGTAGGATATAAAAATTATTTACAGATGATATCCTAGAAATTTGAAGCTAATTAGAGCCTTAAACGGAGAAGGCAATGGCACCCCACTCCAGTGTTCTTGCCTGGAGAATCCCAGGGACTGGGAAGCCTGGGGAGCCTGGTGGGCTGCTGTCTGTGGGGTCGCACAGAGTCAGAGACGACTGAAGCAACTTAGCAGCCGCAGCAGAGCCTTAAAGCTCATCCTGTGTAGGGCTAATGGATAAATTTCAGTTGTCATGCTGTCTCTCAACTATTAGGTAGCAGCTTGGAGTGTGTTGAGGACTCTGAACCAAGAAGGAATAAAGGGCTGGATTGATTAGTGATGTCTGCCAGGGGTGTGGCTCGAAGGGGAGGAAGTGTGAGCCTGGTATGTTTCCCTCCTTTGACAGATGAAGTCCCCTGAGATGGGGGCGACACTGGAGATCAAGTGTCCTTACTCAGAATCCAGACACTTTTTACCTCGTCTTGCTGAAGTAGTTCTTTTTCTTCCAACTGTAGTTAGTTAACCAGAGCACTGGTAGAAAGGTTGCTTCTCTAGATTTCCCATTGAGTTAATTATAAAGTTAAAAAATAAAAATAAAAAGAACCCTCTTCTTCATTCCTTTTCCCTATTTCTAAATTAAGAAATAAAACTGTTCCATAGTCAGACTTACCAAATTGTTCTTATCTACAGTTAACTGTGTTATTTTTATTCAATTTTTTAAAAATAAAGCCTCCTTTATTGAGACATACCCTCCAGGTAGTTATTGGGTTGGTCAAAAAGTTCACTCAGGTTTTTCTGTAAGATGTTGCAACCTAATGAACTTTTTGGACAGCCCAGTATTTTTCCCCGAGGTACTTATTTGGTCAAGGATGTTGTTAGCCAATGCCATACCAACACATTTAAGACTCCTGCAGTATATTCTCTTTTCTTTCTTTTTTTTTATAAGGAACATCTTAGAAAAATCAAATTTGGAAAGTTTGCTATCTTCGTATACAATCCTGATAAAAGTCACATTGTGTGTGTGTGTGTGCTAAGTCGCTTCAGTTTTGGCATACTCTGTGACCCTGTGGACTGTAGCCCACCAGGCTCCTCTGTCCATGGGATTCTCCAGGCAAGAATACTGGAGGGGTTGCCATGCCCTCCTCCAGGGGATCTTCCCAACCCAGGGATCTAACCCACATCTCTTACGTCTCCTGCATTGGCAAGCAGGTTCTTTACCACTAGTGCCACCTGGGAAGCCCAGATGTCATGTTAGGAGATATTAATCTTCTCAAATAATAATCCAGATGCAATTGAGATGAACAGCTTGGCTCTTAAGGATTTTTTTTTTTCTTGAGACAATAGAATTTTTTCCCCTGGGTAGTTTCCTAATGCAAATCAGTGTGGTCTTGTTTCTTCTTCTTTGCCTTGCTGCTGCTGCTGCTGCTAAGTCGCTTCAGTTGTGTCCGATCTGTGCGACCCCATAGATTGCCTTAGTTCATTAGAAATCAAGTCAGCAGTCTCGCTTGCATATTTGCTGAAGGAACATCCCATCACATCTTCATAAGCACTGGGGACATGAGTTTCAGGTGTCCAGAGACAGAGCAGAATGTTGTTATTGTTCAGTCACTGAGTTGTGTCCAGCTGGTTACGACCCCATGAACTGTAGCCCACCAGGCTTCTCTGTCTGTGGGATTTTCTAGGCAAGAATACTAGAGTAGGTTGCCATTTCCTTCTCCAGGGGATCTTCCCAGACCAGGGATCAAGCCTGTGTGTCCTGAACTGGCGGGCAAGTTCTCTGCCACTGAGCCACCAGGGAAGCCCCTAGGGCAGAGTAGGTGCAATCACTACATCATCTTGTCAAGCTCTTCTTCCAGTGGTCTGCAGACTGCTTTCTCCTGACGTGAGTCAAACTCTTCAGTGTCATGGAATCCATCTGGTAGGGCTCTCTCCACTCGGGCTAAATGATTGAATTCACATTTCCACTGATGTAGTTGCCTTGTTTGTCACTTGGTTGAGGAGAGGTGTTTGGACCCATTTAGTTGAGAGATTGGCTAGGTTGGGAACTAGGGCAAAGCTACCCTGAAGGCACCATTTCTCTCCTCATCAAATATGATTCATAATCAGCCTGGAAGAACCAGGAAGATCATAGAGGATGACCAACTGCCGTGAAGCTGATTGTTGGCACAATGGACTCCGAGATGCCTTCTACACCAGGATCAAGGATTTTAGTGACCTGGGTATTCACAAGATAGGGCCTTCGAAAATAACCAAGAGTGGCTTGGTGGAACCATCTTCTCTACAGTGTATCGGGCCTCAAAGCACATTTCTGTCTTGTAGCCGCCAGCAGCCCAGTGCCAGTTAGAGTGAACATACTTGACGGGTTCACTCTCGGAGCCCGGAGAAGAGCAGAGTTTCAGCGCTGGAAGCCAGGCTGCTTTCGCACTGACCTTCCGCTGTGCAGATGTGCGCTGGGCAGCCGCTGGGCTGCCTGCTGAGTGGGAGTGGGGTGGGTGTGCTGCCCAGCCCCATCCACAGTCCAGGAGGCTGCTTCCTGTCCGCCCTCGCCCTCACTGGGTGCCACATGGCCTCTTAGTTCTTCAGGAAGGAGAGCAGGTCAGAGAGGTGGGTGAAGTAGGTCAGAAAGAAGGCAGTCTCTGGTGGGGTGGGGACTGCCTGCATATCTGCCGGGAGGAATTGTCTCCTGTGGGAAAAGGATTCCAAATTAAGCCGTAGGATATAAGCCTTAACCCCGAAGCTGCTTGGCCCTCAGGGCTGCAACTGCGGGTCTTCTGTTTGTTGCCCTCACCCTCCAACCAAACACGCCAGACTCCCTGTAGAATTGCTGGCGTGTGTGGGGAGAATCAGGTTACTTTTTAATTGAAAAATAAATTTCTTTTTGAGAAAATGGGAACACTAAGACCTTCTAGGCAAATGGGAGAGTTAATAGATGTTTCAGGGTCTAAGCCTAAGACAGGGAGCTTGATCTGTAATTAATCCATCACTATGGGGTCTGTCATGGGGTCTGTCAGAGAAGGCAATGGCACCCCACTCCAGTACTCTTGCCTGGAAAATCCCATGGACGGAGGAGCCTCGTGGGCTGCAGTCCATGGGGTCGCTAAGAGTCGGACACGACTGAATGACTTCACTTTCACTTTTCACTTTCATGCATTGGAGAAGGAAATGGCAACCCACTCCAGTGTTCTGGCCTGGAGCATCCCAGGGACAGGGGAGCCTGGTGGGTTGCCATCTATGGGTTTTCACAGAGTCGGACACAACTGAAGCGACTTAGCAGCATGGGGTCTGTGGATAAGCTTCAAGGAGCCCAAGAGTCAAAAGTGGATTTCAAGTTTTGTTTATCTGTGCACTTGTACATTTGCCTCAGAAGAAGGTCCATGTCTTTTCACCAGATTTTTTAGTAGATCTGCAGGAACAACAACCCCAACAGGAAAAGCCCAGATGCGCTACTCTGACAAAGATTACATGTGCGCGAGCCGCTGCTTAAGAGGCAGCTGTTTGTTACCAGATTCATTCATCATCCCGACTCCCTACCCACCCAGAGCCTTAGCAGACAGAGGTGGACCCTGAGTGCCAAAGGACCATATTTTCACTCAGCAGTGGTTTCAGGAAACTTCCACTTCTGTAAAAAACACTTTCCAATCACTTATTCCATTTTTCTTCAGGCAACTTTCCAATGTGGTATAATTGCTTTTTCTTCAAGCCCTTATATTTTATATTGTTCATACCATATGTGTCTATTTTAAAGTTTCTCCATTCTAATTTTTTATCACTTGGTCAAAGGTGGCACCAAAATTGAGCTTTGGCTTGTATACAGCAACATTCGTTTTTGCCCAAAATAACAAAAATGAGAATTTTAGGACTTGTCTTATCTAGCCCCTTCCTTTCACCATGGAAGCCTACAGATGTTAGGTTGCTTTCTCAAGGTCACACATCTTGTTGGTAGTACAGGTAATGAGTTACTTTATCCTTTGTTCTTACTGAAGAAAGGAAGTTATAGAATTAATAGGGTTTTTACAAATTTCAGAGTTTCCTTTATGGTTATCATTAACAGAAGACACAGAGTGGCTGTGTGAAAGTCTTCCTTCTTGGCCTTTTTCAGATCTGTAACCAGCTGGCTCAATGGGAAAGAATCCACCTGCCAGTGCAGGAGCCTCAAGAGACACAGGTTCAATCCCTAGGTCAGAAAGATCTCCTGGAGTAGGAAATGGCAACCCACTGCAGTATTCTTGCCAGGAAGATTCCATGGACAGAGGAACTTGGCAGGCTACAGTCCATGGGTCACAGAGTCAAACACAACTGAGTGACTAAGTAGGCACACACAGCCTTTCCTGAATCCCCTTGTTCCCATTCTCCCTGCCCCACCTCCCTCTTCTTAGCACACTGGCTTACAAAGTGCCCTTGGCTGGGCCCTGCAGAGGCCTTCCTCCTGGGCCCTCTAAGGGCTGGGCTCTCAAATGCGTGAGGCCACTCATGGAAGGTGCACATGTTTGTCCACTGCCCAAAAGCATAGGAAAGTCAGGAGACAGGGAGAGGAAAACTGTCATGGAGTATCCCTCCCCACCCGCCATGGGAAAATTTGAGACTTGCTTCCAGGTCTAGAAGCATCTTTTCTCCTGGCAAAAAGCTGCAGTTGTTGTTCAGCGCTCAGTCATGTCCAACTCTGCTGTCCCATGGACAGCAGCCCACCAGGCTCCTCTGTCCATGGAGATTCTCCAGGCAACAGTACTGGAGTGGGCTGCCATTTCCTTCTCCAGAGGATTTTCCTGACTCAGGAATTGAATCTTCGTCTCTTGCGTCTCCTGCATTGGCAGGCAGGTTCTTTACCACTAGCTCGGGGTTTGTTAATGAATTCTTGTCTTTTTCTTCTTCATCGTTCTTAGTGACTTTTAGAAACTGTGTCTACTCTTTTTTTTTTTAATGTTCCTATAATTATTTTTTTTATTTTTTTATTTCATACTGGAATACAGCCCATTAACAATGTTGTGATAGCTTCAGGTGCACAGCAAAGGGACTCAGCCATACATATACATGTATTCATTCTCCCCCAAACTGCCTTCCCATCCAAGCCAGAAACTATGTCAGCTCTTTTTTTTTTTTTTAATATTTATTTATTCGCTGCACTGGGTCTTAGTTGCAGCAGGCAAGATCTTTGCTGTGGCACATGGGATTCTCTCTAGTTGAGGCTCCCAGGCTCAGTAGTTGTGGCACAAAGGCTGTTGCCCCTCAGCTTGTGAGATCTTAGTTCCCCAACCAGGGATCGACCCCATGTTCCCTGCATTGGAAGGCAGATTCTTAACCACTGCACCACCAGGGAAGTCCCTGTGTCTGCACTTAACTGGAGCCTTCTGTAGGGCCAGAGATGTTTCACGAAGAACCCCTATCTTACACATAAGAACTCCTTTCACCTTTGTTCAGATTGTTTCACCATGTTGCCGCCTTTAAAAAAACGTGCTGTATATATAACCTAGATTATGTCCCTATAAAGTCCATTCATAACTCCCTCATGAGCTTAGCAAAAGTGTGTCTAGACAATTTTTTCTGGTCCTCCCTCCCAAAACTCTTTGGGTTAAAAAATAGGGAAGGATTTGTTTTAAAACAGTGTTGCATTGTATCTTTCACCTTTTGTCCAAATAACTTTTATTTAGAGAGAGTGGGGTAACTTATAAACCAGCTCACTCAGACCTTGCCCCTGCCCCTGGCTGGCCTTCCTGCTGCCAGCAGCTTAGCCAGGTCTCCAGAAGTGTTTTACAGAAAGCTTAGATGGAGGGAAGCACTTAATTATTATCCAAATTTTTCCCTTTAGTTAAGTCTTACAGTAAGATATCCCAGAGATTATATTTTTAGCAACCACTTTAAAGAGACTGGGGAGATTAATTTAAAATTGATAATCGCATGGCAGCACCACAGCTTAACAAGCTCAAGGTCTGCCTCATGGAGCTGGCTGCTCTCAGGGGACTCTGGTTCAATTCTCTTTGCTGCCAGTTGAAATCAGAAATCACAACTGCAGTGATTAGCAGTGAATTCCCTGTCTCCGTGCCCCAGGCAGAGGGGGGCGGGGGGCTTGTTTTCCTGGTAGCCAGTGGTTAACCCCTTCATGGGAAGGGAGGAGAGGCAAGAGGAAAGGATTCCTGGGTGTCAGGAAGAGTCAAACACAACTAGTCATCTATATCTCTGCAGAAGCTGCCCAGGTAATCCTGAGCATCGTGAGGTCTGGACACATTGCTCTTGGGGAGTGATGGTGACCAGCGGAAGAAAGCGCCTCTCGACTCAGCCAGAGGCGCTGGCGGCCCCCATGCGTGCTGACACCTGGAGCTGCCCAGCCCAGAAGGCTTGCGGAGGTCCCTGCTTCCATGGACGCCCAGCACTGTGTCAAGCTGGAAGAGGGGTCTTTGTAGAAGGAAGCAGAAAAGCCTGCTCTCCGCCCCTCTTCCAGCCTTTTTTGTTTTAAAAATGGCCTCTGGCTACCAAGTGGACGATTATGGATAGTCTCGTAGAGCCGTAGTAAGCAGTGTTAATGAGCTGCGGGATATCAGACACAAAAAGGAAAATATTTTCCCTGCAGGCCAAACAAAATTAATTTTAAAAATTAATGTAAACCACTAATGCTGCAAGTGCCTCCATTAAATTATGGGACTGTGACACGTAAATGCTGTATTTTTTTGCCATTGAATTTGTTATCTAAGAGGTGTGCATTGTTTGTTACGGTGTGAAAAGCTGTTTTCCTTCAGATAAGCTTGTTCATTAGTAAACTGGAGTCCTGCCACCACCCCGGTTCTTCGCACTGAAGTAATGCCTTGTAGCATAAATGCAGACAGCCGCTCTGCATTTAATATCAGAAATGTAAATCAAAAGCGTCCAGTCTGGTTGGAAATGGCTTTAGTCTTTCCCAGGATGAAATCTGTGGAAAAAAAAAAATTCTCTCTGCTGCTTCTGACACCACTGCTTTGGCAGACAGGCCCTGAAACAGGCTGATAATTATTAAACAAAGTATCTTGTTTCCCTACTGAGGTCTCCAGATCGCTCTGTCATTAGACTGGATTTATTTCTAGGGTTTCATTCATGCTGTGACAGCCTGGGATTGATAAGTTCTGTGTTTTAATTTCAGGCAGAAATGAAACTGGTCAAATGCAATTTGGGAGGGGAAGAAAGCCCTTGATAAGATGGCTATGCATCTTAATGCCAAGACACAGAGCCAGAATAAGGAGGCCTCTGGGTGGGGCCAGCCAGGGGGTGCAGGCTGAGCCTGCAGCCTAAGCAGATAGCACACCAGAGCCGGCCTCGGAGGAAGGACAGAGGCAGGAAATCTGTGTTAGTGCAGGCCCAGAGCATCTCTCAAACGCCAGGTCCCACGTCCAGGTTTGGGAGCACCGTGGCCAGGCAGGTGTGGTGGTGGTGACTGTGGGTTTTCCTGTCTCCTGAGCTCTGCTGTCATTTCACAGGGCAGAGGGCTGGCCCAGCCCAACCGGAGATGCGTGTAGGTTCTCACTGCAAGTCCATACTGGGCTTCTCAAGGCACTGGATAAGCTTAGGGTCCATGTTTTTCTTCTTCGTAGGGAAGCCACAATCACTGACTCCTCTGATACTATGTTTGGCTCCAATATACTTACTGAGCAAATGCCCAGTTGAGCACTATTTCACATCTGAGGGGTGCACCAATCACCAGTAGAGAGTAGAAAGAAAACCTGATTACCGGTGAGCTCAGGGCAGGGTAATTAAGATGCTGCATGGAGCAGCAGTGGAGAGCGCTGACAGGTCAGCTCTTGGTGGTCCTGATGCTGCTGTGGAAACAGCTAGACTGACTGAAGTTGGAAGGGTGTTGAGGTCGTCAGTGGGGGTCTGTGGATTTCTGTAGTATTTTACTGTGCTCAAAGCACTTCCCTGAAGAATTTTAAGCTTTTGAACTGTGGTGCTGGACAAGACTCTTGAGAGTTGCTTGGACTGCAAGGTCAGTCCATCCTAAAGGAAACCAACCTTGAATATTCATTGGAGGGGTTGATGCTGAAGATGAAGCTCCAATACTTTAGCCATCTGATGTGAAGAACTGATTCAGTGGAAAAGACCCTGATGCTGGGAAAGATTGAAGGAAGGAGGAGAAGGGGACGACAGAGGATGAGGTGGTTGGATGGCATCACTGACTCAATGGACATGAGCTTGAGCAAACTCAAAAAGATAGTGTAAGGACAGAGAAGCCTGGCGTGCTACAGTTCATGGGGTCACAAAGAGTTGGCCCCGACTTAGTGACTGAACAACAAAGCACTCTTCCACGTGGGCAGGTGGTCCTGGGCAAGCAGGTGGTGGATTTGGGTGTTTTGCTTCTGGATGCCTGGTACAGCGCCCCGCAGTTCAGTGAGGGATTGGTCTGAGCCTCTTGACGGTGGCAGCGGGAGCCAACCTTTATGAAACACTCCGTGGTAGGCATGTGGGCCACGCGCTTCATCTGGCTGTTTGCTCTTATTCCTCCCAAGGAGGTGTTTGGGTGAGTCACATGAAATTGCCATTTTTTATTCTGAAAAGAGAAAAACCGCCATGTTGGCAAATTTTCATGGCACATAATATCAGCAGTTTTATGTGGCACAATCTAATCATCTTCAGTTCAGTCGCTCAGTCGTGTCCGACTCTTTGTGACCCCATGGACTGCAGCACGCCAGGCTTGGTATTCCCAAAACAGTCAAATACCAGCAGTGTCATATGTCTTTCCACCTAATAATCTTCTGTATTTGTTTTTCAAATGGAGGAGTTCAGGCACTGAAGCATACTCTAAGTCAGCAGGCACTGGATCTGGAATCTGAAGCAGGTAGTCCATCTCTCAACCCTCCTGCTGAACGGCAGCACCAGGCTGCCTCCTCCCTGGGTGGGAGACAAAGGGATGTTTCTGTAGCCTAGGTGTTCACGTCAGTTCTTCCACACCCCGGCCAACTCTGAGATCAAAGATGGCCGGTCAGATGAATCCCATGTTTCCTGAAGTCTTGGGTTACGCCCATGATGCTCTATTTAAAAAGTATGATACCTAGTGAGCACACCAGAAATCCGGAAGATGGAAAACTCTCTTTAGGATCTCTGCTCCTCTCTCCAGCGAAGAAAGAAATCAGTGTGGTGCCAGCAGAGGTGTTCTCAGCAGGACCTGGCCCATTAAATGAAAGACTTCCATGCTGAGCCAATCAAGAGAGACCTGGACAAAAATCAGACTCTTTCCTGCCCTGGAAGCCCATGCCTTGAATCTGTAATTCATCTGTTAAATCAAGTGTGCAGCCGGTGGTTTAGCACAGAGGGGGACTGCAGGGAAGGGAAGAGAGCGGGGCAGGGGCTGCAGCACTTGAATTTCCAGCATCAGAGTCAAGTTAGGAAAAGGAAACAGGGGCTCTGATAGCTTCTTGGACCTTATGTTTCCAGCAAAGAGGAAACAGCAGGAAAGATTTTTGAAAACTGATGAGCTGGTGGAAGGCATTAGAACAATGCGGAAGAGGCAGAGACCCCAGGGGCTGAATCAAACAGTTCCGCTATTGCCTTTCAACAAGACTGAACAAAGTTTAGGATTTTTTTTTTTTATGGGACTTGTAGCCATTTTTAAACTTTCATTTTTCATAATGTCACAGATAATCTTTTTATCTATTATCCACTGGCTCTTTTCTGAGAGGCATTTGCATCAAATAGTCCTGCGCAGATCATGACTGTCTCTAGTGGGGAAACCGGCTTGAAATGAAAGGTTATTCACTCCCTCTGCTTTCGCTGGCTTTGTTCTTGATTCTCACACACATTTTTTTTTTTTTTAAACATCTGAATTCGGGTATTTCTGGAGTTTTTCTTTAGAAACCCTTCCATTCTGAGATCTAAGCATATTCAGACTCCAGTCTCTATGTCAGGGGTTACAAAGCTGATGTTCACTGAAAGTGAAGCATCGACTTTGAAACGTTTGTCAGATACCCCATGTCCTCCAAAATCCCTTCAGAGCATTTCCTACTGAGGCGGCAACCGTTAAAAGGCATAAAAAGGCGGGCACTCACCCAGTGGGGGGGCCTCTTTCTTGGGCCCCAGCCCCCCACTGGTGGTGGAGCCGTGGCCTTTGCAGCGTGCACTGCTGGACGTGAGCTGGGCCTCCACTAGCATGGAGGGTGGGTCTGGGGGCTGGATAGCCTCCCGCCCCTCCTCCCATGTGGGCAGTAATAGCCCAGGCTTGCCCAGCAGGGAGAAGTAGAGCTGCATGGATAGACTGTGGTGGGGAACCAAGGGGTTGCCTGGGCTCATGGGTAGAGGAGGCAGAAACCAGCCCATTGTATGAAAACCTGATTGAAAAATAGTGACCTAAGTCGTGGGGATATCACCAGTGGTTTCTGTTCAGTTTCTGTTACTTAGCTCATCCCTCCAAGCTGCTGGGGGTCTGGGGGTGGGGAGGGGCAACCTGAGTTGTTCTCAGGCCCAGTGACTAGACCTGTCGTAAAAGCATTCTCTTCCTCTCCGGCTATCTCCTCCACAAATCCTGACACAGAGCCTAGAAACACTGCTTTCCCTCTTGGCAGGGACGGGGAGCAGCCTGCAGATGCAAGGCCCAGGGCCCCCACCACTGATGTGTTCAAACCTTGCACTGAACTTGCTTCCAAACCGCTGTTCTCAGGTCAACAGTGACCTCACAGAATAGTGACCAGGAGCATGTTTTCCATCTGTGTATCTGAAGAGTCCCCAAAACAAGGGAATAGCGGGCCCAAAGAAGTACTGACAGGCCCCTCTGGCCCAAGGGCAGTGCTTTGGGGTGTTGGCCACGCTGCCTCTCCCAAGGCCTTCAGGTGGCCATGAGGCTGTCATCTATCACAGGACAGGATGGCCAGGGAGGCCGAAGTGACGGTCAAGTTTGCTGGGCTGGTGGCTGAGTGGGCCTCAGCACGTAGATCTTTCTGGGTCTAAATCCCTTGATCCTACCGTCTCCCGCCTTCCTGAGGCATCTGAACTTCTTGGGGGCATGCTGATCGATGGTGGCTGCTGTGCAGACTTGCTCTGAAGAGCAAGGCAGCTTTGTTGTAGTGAAACGAGAAGTAAAATTGTTAGTCTCTCAGTCATGTCCTACTCTTTGTGACCCCGTGGACTCTAGCCCACCAGGCTTCTCTGTCCATGGAATTCTCCAGGCAAGAATACTGGAGTGGGTAGCCATTCCCTTCTCCAGGGGATATTCCCTACCCAGAGATTGAACCCAGGTCTCCTGCATTGCAGGCAGATTCTTTATCATCTGAGTCACCAGGAAAGTAACTTTCTTGTCCCTACGCTTGTCACCCCAGACCTTTGAGCCAGTCATCATACTTTTTATATTTTATGACTGAAAAGAAATTTCTGTGCAGTCATAAATATACTAGAAGGCCTTGTAACTAAACACAAGAAAGAGTTCTCTCCTTAGGTGTGGGAATCTCCCCCAATGTGGCAGGAATGTAGAAATCAGGTCTTGAGTTGTCAACCAAACATAACAGATTTCCCAGCTGTAACAAACACTCATGTAGCAGAGGCTGTAAAACTCTGCTGTCAAGCAAAAGGTAGTTTGTAAAAGGTAGCTTTCCTCCTTGACTGTAGCTTTTCTACAAGAACTCTTAAGTTTAGTTTCATTGTATAGAAATGTATAACACTTTGAATAAGTTGAGTGCCTGCTAAATTGTTTCTCTGTAACTTACACCAGAGTTAAAGGGAACTGTAGTTAATGTTTCAGCATCCAGATTTACAGATGCACCTGGATAGGCAACATGGGGTCAGTGGCAAGCCAGCACTGAACTAAGACTTAGGAGCTGTGAGTTCTAGTCCTGTGTGTGCTAAATCGCTTCAGTAGCGTCTGACTCTTTGCCATTCAAAGTACAACAGCCTGCCAGGCTTCTCTGTCCATAGGATCCTCCCAGCAAGAATACTGGAGTGGGTTGCCACGCCCTCCTCCAGGGGATCTTCCTGCCCCCAGATCGAGCTCGTGTTTCTTATGTCTCCTGCACTGGCAGGCGGGTTCTTCACCACTAGTGCCACCAGAGAAGCCCTCTAATCCTGGCCTGCCCCCAGCTATGACTTGAACAGGTGTCTCGGCTTCTGTAAACCTCAGAAAACAAGAGTGAGACCACCTGCCCTTCCCACACCCTCCCCCCTTGGTGGATTGGTAGGAGTCCCAAGGCAAATTAGAAAGATTAGGTGCAGCTGAGTATAGCCTGGTGCCAGGACTTACCAGGTATGTATGAGAGACCTAATTTACTTGTGTCCACTTAGGAGCTTTTTTTTTTTTTTTTTTAAAGAAATAACCACTTTATTTATGGGTTTGTGGTTTTTTTGGTTTTTTTGGCTGATCTGCGTGGCATGCGGGATCTTCCCCAACCAGGGTTAGAACCCATCCCCCCCGCAGTGGAAACGGTCTTAACCACTGGACCACCAGGGAGTCCCCCACTTACCTTTGGATTCACAGGACATGCTGTTACCCATTACTGGGGGTAGAATAGAGTTGCGATCCACACCAGCTCACCTTTGAAAGGAAGCCTTTGTTCCTGCCAATAGGATCACACACCTTCTGGTGTCCCAGGCCTCATTCACACTCCCCCGCCTGCTGCATGCTTCCCAGTCCACTCACTTCTCTCACACGGACCTGGCCATGAGCGGGTAACCCCTCACCCCTCAGCCTGGCTGCTGCTGCTGTTGCCACGGCTCTCAGAAACTGTGCAGCTACCAAGCACGAAGAAACAAACCTGTAGGTCTCCTGGGAGTCATGCATCACCTTATGGCTGAGTCCTCAGCAGAAATTGCAGTCTGTAAAAATAATGACAATTAAAAATTATGTGTTGCAAACGTAACACATATATGCACATTGATAACAGAAAATCCAACACACAGCAAGACAAAATACTCACATGTGCCACTGATGCTTTTCTCACATTTGCGTTGCTTGTTCAGTATGAAACTCCAAGGAAAGGGCAGACCCTTCCTGTTTCCCTTAACATTTTGGCATGGGCAGTAGTGTTAGGTTTAGGGGCTTGGGTTCTGGAGCCAAACTGCCTGGATTTGAATCCAGCTCTGCCCCTTGCAAGCTCTGTGACCTTGGACAGGGGTTTTGACATGTTTGTAATTCCATTTTCTCATCTATAAATTGGGCTTCCCTGGCGGTTCAGACGGTAAAGAATCCGCCTGCAATGCAGGATACCCAGGTTCGATCCCTGAGTCAGGAAGATCCCCTGGAGAAGGGAATGACTACCCACTCTAGCAACGTCTCAGAATATGGCAGCCCAGGCCGCCCTCAATGCTGTGACCTCCTGTGTCAAAATGAAAGGAGGAGGATGGGGTGAGACTGGTGATCCTTAGAGTTAGAAGCGGAAAAGTGCCCCAGGCCGCAGCTCTGCTCCTCTCCTTCCAGAATCCTCCCTCGAGGGGCTGTGACTGTGGCCGAGGGGAGGGCAGGCACTTCTTCACGCTCAATGCTGACCGTGCCACCTTGACCATAGCCTCCGCTCTGTCCTCGCTCACATGACCACAGGAAGCAGCTCTTTCTGGCAGCAGTTCTTACACTTGAGTGTGCACCAGAATCACCGGGAGGGCTTGTAGGAACACAGACTGCTGGTGGCCCCACCCTGGGGGTTTCTGACTCAGTAGATCTGGGGTTCAGCCCAAGAATTTACAGATCTGAGAGGGCCCTGCACGATGCTCCAGGGACCACGCTTTGAGAACCTGTCCTTTGACAGCCCTGGTTCGCAGCCCTTGCTCCCTGCTTGGGAACATGACAGGATGGCTCAGATGCTGAGCGCTGCAAAGTCAAGTTCCAAACACAAGGCGCCCAGGCAGGAACGCTTCTTGACTGTGCATTAGGGCCACAGAGAGGTACAGTAGCTTTCCAGTCCTGGGCCAGAAAAGCTCTCTACAGCTGCTGCTTCTATGGATGGAGGTTGCAAAGGGCGGACTAGAAACAGTGAGCAGAATGGGTGAAGGAGTGGGTAAGTGCACCGACTTTGGTGAGGGCTGCCGTCTGTGGGGTCACCCAGAGTCGGACACGACTGAAGTGACTTAGCAGCAGCAGCAGCAAACATAGTTCAGTTGGTAAAGAATCTGCCTGCAGTGCAGGAGACCTGGGTTCAATTCCTGGGTTGAGAAGTTACCCTGGAGAAGGAAATGGTAACCCACTCCAGTATTCTTGCCTGGAGAACCCCATGGACGGAGGGGTTAAGACTGTCACGCCTTACATGGACACACTGTAAGGCTACAGTCCATGGAGGTGCAAGAGTCAGACACGACTTAGCAACTAAACCACCACCACCAAACATGTCCAGGGGGCTTCCCTGATGGCTCAGTGGTAGAGACTCTGCCTGCAATGCCGGAGATGCAATAGATGTGAGTTCAATCCTTGGCCTAGGAGATCCCCTGGAGGAGGAAATAGCAGCCCAACTCCAGTATTCTTGCCTAGAAAAGTCCATGGCAGAGGGGGCAGGTGGGCTACAATCCATAGGGTCACAAACAGTTGGACACCACTGAGCATACACAGGCAGGCAAACGTGTCTAGAACCAGCCAAATGAGGCAGAGAGTAGCAATGATTGCTAGTGGCTTTGTGGGCAGAGTTGCAAAGCTGACGTTGAAGCCACGCCTTTTAGGGGTCCATGCTATTTGTAGGAGTGTCTTTGGCCACTTGTTTTTGACTATTCCCTCTGGGAATTCTGTCTCTTCAGCACATCTTTTTGGTTAAGGAGCTTTGAAGTGTTGTGGTGGAAACTCGGAATTGGAAGCTTGGGTTTGCGTGCCTGCTCTGACACTAGCTCAGGGGCAAGGAGGTTTCAGAACCATTCCAAGCCTCGGTTTCTTCATATGTAAGACGGAGATAATATTCCTTGATCTGCCAATCTGCCCAGTTGTGGGGTGGACCTAACTGCACCATTCAGTGTCCTGCTGTGACTTCCTGGAAGCGTCCCTGAGGTTAGGGCTGTGCAAGGAAGGCGACCACAAGGGTAGCTCATATGCTCTTTGAAAATCCTAGAGGGGAGGAGCCCTGAGGCCCGGCTGGCTTCTCCACCCACTCACCTTCAGGAGCCACTCCATCCTTTAATTTTTGGTGTCCTCCTGTGAACCGTGAAGTTGATTGGAGTCAATTCAGAACCTCAATTTTCTGGCAGTAAATGGTGTGCGCCCATTGTCAGCTGAAGACTCAGGTAGAGGATGTAACGTCTAAACACCCAAATGGCAAGGAACGTTTCTTCCACTCCGCCGGGCTGGGTGGGTGGGGCAGTCCTGTGGTTCCAGGCAACGATCGCCAATCTGTCACGCCGCCCCCCGAGGCTCAGAGTGTTTCAGGGAGGCCCTGCCCACCCGCTCACCCCCACCCTCGGCCCTGCTCTGTTCTTGCCTCCCTGCCGGGTCGGGATGCGGAGCCGGCGGAAAGTGCACGGGCTCTGCCTGGAGGCGGTCAGGCCGCGCCGGCGCGCCGGGCTCGCTGCAGCCAATCGGCGCGCGCACCGCGGGTGACCTCCCCCGGGCCCGGCATAAATCGTCAGGTTGCCCCGCCGCGGGTCTCAGTCTTCCGGGCTAATTAGCAGAGCCGGTCATGAACGGCGCGGACGGCCTTCCGCGGGCCGGGGAGCGGCGCGGGCGGGCGGCGCGCTTCTCGGGGGCCGAGACCTCCCTGCGCCGCGGGTAGACGGCTGGCGCGGCCGCTGCCCGGAGCGCTCCCGGAGCCGCTGTCGGGCCCGCTTCCCCCGACCTCGGCCGCTCGGTGCCCGCACCCCGAGAGGAGGCTTAGGCTGGCCCGGGCGAGGACGCCGCGCGGCCGCCACCCTCTCCCCTCGGACCCTCGGCTCGGCTCTCCCGCGGCCGAGGCGCAGCACATGCCGCGTGCCTGCGGACCTCAAAGGCGCCTTTCCCGGAGACTCTGAACTTCTGGAAATCCCTAGACCGCGTCGTGGGTTTTGTTTTTGTCTTCAACTTGGCTTTAGCTTTGGGATTCTCTGGCCACCTGGATACTCCGTTCCTTTGTGGGTAAGTCTCCCAAGGATCGCAGCGCCAGGAACCAACCCAGGGGAGCGTCCGCCTTTAAAATCCCCAGCCCGGAGGTGCCCGGGGCTGGACACAGCACCCGACACCTGACCCGGTAAGGGCTCTCTGATCCCACCTTTCCTTTGACGGGGAGAAATATCATTTCATGGCAGAATTTTCTTTAAGCACATTGTCTGATAGAATTGGCAATTACTAACCAGGAAAATGAGTAGCAATTAGGAGTTCAGTAATAAATGGAAGTCTATTGTCCTAATTGAGTGGAATTACTGACGGGGTAATGGCAACACTGAATTCTTCAGTTTAATTAAGAGTTTATATAATTATAGTGCACTTTTTATTTCTTGGGGGAGCCATGGGGTAGGAATTAAATAAGCAGTGCGATGGGTAAGAAACCCATTTAATGGATAAGTAACCGGTGCGTTGAATTAAATGTGGGTGCCTTGCTCAAGCGATGGAAACTTAGATGAAGTCCTAATAGAAGGATGTGCCTGCTTGGGCCAAGCAGGACTTCCTTTTTGCTGCTAATTCCTGTCTGATCCAAACCTTTGTGAAAATTATAGCTCATCTCTGACACAGGCACGTTAACATGGAGCTGTTCTGAAGACAGTAGAGCTGGATGCTCCCTACAGTGGGATTAGCTCTCATCCCTGCTTTGTGAAACAGTATTTTTCCACGTTCCTGGAGAACGAAATGAGAGGGTCATTTGAGAGTGCTTTGCTGTCTGGGTTTTCTATACCAAAAAAAAATCTCCTGATTGCACTGTTCAACTGTAATTGTTGATAGCTGAGGGGGCTGGCAAGCCCCACTAAAGTCACATGGCCTCCAAGCAGAGCAAGCGTGTAGGGTGGAATTTGTTTGAGGACTAATCTGTAATTATAAAGATGCGATTTTCCTCTTTGGTGGTGTATTGTTTCCTTTACTATGATGCTGTCAAGAAATTGTTCGCCTCGTGGGAAGCAGAGAAATCCCTTCTCAGGATAATTTTCCTTTTTTTTTTTTTTTTTGTGGAGGTTTCTGGGAATCTTTTTTAACCCTGCATTGGGATGCATGTGTTCATTCCTGTAAGAAGCTCCAGCAGGTTTGGAAATCACTGGGTTTCCAGTATACAGGAAATAATCAGCGTGTCGATTAATACTTATCTGTCCCTTGGCTGCTACTGCTTGCTTTCGTGAAGTCTAGAGTTTTCAACAGGATGGGCAAGGACTGCTTTCTCCAGAGAGCTCCCAGGTCACAGAGTGGTCTTGGAGGGCGCTGTGAAACTTGTACTTCACCCCAGAAGACGCAGCAAATGGCAGGGACAGAGCCGCACATCTCTTTTGCTCTGTGGGTTTTAAAGTTTGCTAGGCCTTTGGGAACTTCTCCATCGTTCCCCCTGTTAATGAGAGAAAGCAGTGGTGGAAGGCTGTTCGCTGTGTGTCTCCCGGCCTCAGGTGCACCAGAGGAGCCTGGGGACAGAGCTGGGAAGTGGCCTGGGGCTGTGCCGACGTTACTGTCCACAGTTTGAAGGACTTTTCCTGCCCTGGCTTTTCCTCTGTCTCCCAGCCCTGTTTTGTCGTGACTGCCGTGAAAGTCAAACAACATTGTTAAAACAGCTGTACCTGCCCCCCAGAATGAACCATGGCTTCCTGGAGCAGGCTTATTTTGTTGGTTTGATTGGTTTGCTGCTGTTCCTCTTTTATGTTCTCCCCGCAAGGCACAGCAGAGTCCTTCCCAGACAGATTCTTGAACATACGACACGGATGGGAATTTGAGACTTGGAACATTCAAGCGTGACATATTGCCACGTTTCCTGACTTTTCATAAGCGGTCATTATTAAAGAGCACAGCTTCCTATTGGCTCTCTTTTTCCTCAGCTCTCTCAATTCCTTCACACACCTGCATGTTAACTGTTTAAAAAGCAGTTCTGTGATACAAGAGTCAAGGATGGCTATTCTTTCTTTCCAAAATTCTGCCCTGGTTTACCCAGTCCCCTGATTCTTGTCCTGAATAGTGGGTGTTTGGTGTGATGGCATGGAAATTTCCCTCCATGATAACATCTTGAAGGTTTGGTTTCAATTTACCTGTCGTGTTTTTATAATCTGCCACCCCTCCATTCGTCTAAAAGCAGCCTGAGCTAGTAGAAAAACCGAGAAATAGATTATGGAGCTCCCAGCAAGTTCAGAGTAGATTCCAAACCCTTAATGAAAGGCTCCAACATAGAAATAAGACACCAACTGGCCTCTTGGCTCTCAGAACACACTGTTGGTCGGAGGGCAGAAGACACTGGAGGAGATGGCGGTCACAGCCCCTGCTTGCGCGTTTTTTTGTCTTCTTTCCCACTCAGTCTCGGGTTCCCTGGACAGGCCGTGTCGTGGGTTTCCGCCACCACTTGTCTGCTGGTTGCACAACACCGATGACTGACTCTTGCCCAAGTGATGCCCCGCAGCCATGCTGTAACAATGGAGCATAGAAGAAAGTATGCCTCATGTTGGTCTGGGCCCCAGTCCAAAGGGATGAACTACTGGAAGTACCTGAAAGGCATTGTTGAAACACACTCACCTGTAACCCAGTTCCTTGGCCTAGATCTCAAGGGCAGGGTAATGTCAACACCTGCTTGTTACTTCTGAAGTGAGATGACCTTTTCCATGTAACGCCCAACCTGCTGGCTCATAGACTTCCCATCGTGGCGTCAGAAGGCTACTCCAGATCACAGGGGCCCTGGCCTGGTCTTCTCCTAGAAGTTTGTCGGAAATGCTGAGCCCCACACCTGCGCCCTGATTTTTCAAATCAGAATCTCCTTTTTTAACAAGAGCCCCCCGGTGATATGGTATATGTTTTGACAGATTGCCACCTCCCTTGATGCAGACAGATAGTGTTTAGCAAGCTGGTTATTTCACTGGAGGGTCAGCATGTGTGGGAGGGAAGCAGCAGGGCGGGAAGGGTGGGTGGAAGGAAAGGTCAAGCCAGGGTCCGCACCTGGGGACAGGCTTCCCTGACCACGTGCACGGCTCCAGAGCAGGACTGGCCTTCTCTGCCCCTTGCTGGGCAGCCCTACTGCCAGCCCTCCCAGCAGCTGGCTAGCCATGCCTTCACTGGATAGTGCCCAGCAGGCACATGGGCGTGGGGGAGAGGCGCCGCTCTAGGCAGGGGTTCTCAAAATGTGCCTCCAGACCAGTGAGACCTTCTGCACCGGGACTGGTCAGAAACACAGAGTCCTGAGGCCCGCCCTAGACCTGCAGAGGCAGACACTGGAGGGGTGGCGCCCGGCTTGCCTGTGTTTAAACCTGTTCTCCACACACAGCTACACGCTCAAGTTTGAGAACCACCCCCTCCAAGGTAGCCTTTTTTTTTTTTCGAATAACGATTCTAAGGAGAGAAGGTTCACATTCTACCTCAATAATAAAACTCCTCAGTTTCCAAGTGTGCAAGTCAGTCATTTCTGACTTGTGAATTCACAAGGTTTTGTACAACTATCACCAAAAATTCCAGAACCAGTTTCATGTCCAGTTTCATCACACCAGAAAGAAACCCCCTTACCCATTAGCAGTCGCTCTCCACACCCCTCTCCCAGGGCTGATGGCCACTGGTCTGTATTCTGTCTCTGTGGCGAGGCCTGTTCTGGACATTTCATAGAAATGGAAGCACACAGTGTCACCTCGTGTGTCTGTCTCATTTCACTTGGCATAATGTTTTTGAGGTCGATTCATGTTGTAGCTTGTGTCAGTACTTCATCTCCTTGAGTAGATAAATAAGGTTGCATTGTATGAATATACCACATTTTATTTACAGGTTGACAGACATTTGCGTTGTGTCTATTTTTGGCTCTTAAGAGTAATGCTCTGGTGAGCATTCTTGTACAAGTTCCTGTATGGACATGCTTTCGCAGTTCTCTTTAGGGAAATAACCAGGAGTAGAATTGCTGGGTTGTCAGTGTAAATCTGTGTTCAGCTTTTTGAGGAGCTTCCTGGCTGTTTTCCAGAGCAGCTCCACCATTTTGCATTACCACCATCAGAGTCCCAGTTTCTCCATAATCTCTCCAGCACTTGTTACTGTCTGTCTTTTTATTCCAGCTTTTCTAGTGGTCATGAAGTGGTGTCTCCGTGTGTCTTTGATTTGCGTTTCCCAGTGACTAATGATGTTGAGTATCTTTCCGTGTGCTCATTGGCCGTCTTCATATCTGTTTTGAGGAAACCTCTATCGAGAACCTTTGTAGGAGCAGCTTGTACTCCTTGAGGGGCCCCTCAGGATGTCTGCTATGCATCTCGACCTCAGCAGTTGCTTTAGGATTTATAAAAGAAAGCCATGGCCGTGGCCTTTAACCATGGGAAAGTCCCCACCACATGTGGGACAGTGAAAGTAGAGGACAGGAGGGCCCACTGTTAAGGGACTCGCATTCTTTCACAGCTCATGTTCCGGAAAGCTGTTGTGTGGGTTGCTGGGACAGTGTGTGAGTCAAGGTTGTGGAAAGGCATTGTGGAGCTCAGCAGCTACTGGGAAGGCGGGAAGTGTTGAGGGGACAAGGAAGGTGGAGAGGAGAGAGGAATCCTCAGGGGACATTCCCCCACACTCTTGTTTTATGGGTTACCCATCCCTGTAAGAAGGGATCTCAGAGGCCTGGGATGTCTTTCAAGAGTGTGCCCCCTCCCAGCCCCCAGAAAGGCAAAGTAATCCTTCCGTTTCCTCATCTGCAAAAATAGCACCTGCCTCAGCTCTCTGTCTGCGGTTGTCAAGGCGGTTGTGAAACTCCCTGAGTACTTGGAGAGCGATTCAGTCTAGGTCACAGGTGAGCAGAAAGTTTGCAGGTGTCCCTAAATAGCCTCTCATTCCCCATTAGCAGATCCTGTGGCTCCCAACCTCCCAGGGTAGGGACCTCTCTCAGGGCACCTGAGACGACAGGGAGAGTCCTCAGGGTTTCCAGGCAGCTTCTCTCTGCCTTTGCAACGTAGCTTAAATATGGAATTTGGCAGCATGAGAATTTCAGAGCAGAGGTGTTGAAAGCAAAACCCTGGTCTGGTCCTGCTCTCACCCAGCAAGGCCCTCTGCACCTATGGTGACAAGCCCAGCGACCTTACCCTTGTGCCAGGCCATCCAACTTGCCAGGTGCCCTCTCAGACTTACAGGGCAGGAAACCCAAGCTCTAAGTCCCGACCTGGTTAGCATCACAGATCAGATGATGGCACAAGCGGAATGTGACCCCTAGTCCATCGACACCAGGCCCCGTGTTATTATCTGAGAGCTTGACTTTACAGGTTGCTAAGGATTCATGATGGGATGTTTTGGGTTTTGTTCTCTAAGTGGATCCTCTCCCAGGAGGGCCAGGGCCTCACGACACCACGCGTTCATGTTTGTTTTGGTGTTGGCACCGTGTATGTCCCTTTGTAGTAATATATTCCGAAAGCTCTGGGGTCACCCTCGGCCTCATGGAGGAAAGTTTCAGAAGAGAGCAGAGGGGTTGGAGCTTTAAGAGTATTTCCTGAGTGCACTTCAATTCTCGCTTTCTCCCAGGAGCCCTTCAGGTGGCTGGGTGGTGATTGCAGGATGAGAGTCACTGTTGCTCAGCAGCAGAACCCTGGCTCTGCGGGTTGAGCGGGTCAGAATGTTTGTGTTCCGTGGCTAGCCCACACGCAGCATCCCAGCTTCTGGTGTCCCCCGCTGAGCACTCTCAGATGTGCCTTATTTTGTGAAGTTATTCTTGTTGTTGTTTAGTCACTTGGTCGTGTCTGACTCTTTGTGACCTTATGGACTATAGCCTGCAAGGCTCCTTCCTCCGTCCATGAGATTTCCCAGGCAAGAACACTGGAGTGGATTGCCGTTTCCTCCTCCAGGACGTCTTCCTCATCCAGGGATAGAAGCTGCTTCTCCTGCAGGTGGATTCTTCACCCCTGAGCCACCAGGGAAGCCCCTGTTTGTTCATTAGTTTTGGCTGTGCTGGGTCTTCGTTTCTCCGCATGGGCTTTTCTCCAGGGGCACAAGTGGGGCTACTCTCTAGTTCCCATGTGTGGGCTTCTCACTGCGGTGACCCCCTTGTTGCAGAGCACAGGCTCCAGGGTGTGGAGGCTTCAGTAGCCGAGGCCCAGCGGCTTAGTTTCCTGGAATCACGTGGAATCTTCCCAGACCAGGGATTGAACCCATGTCCCCTGCATTGGCAGGCAGATTCTTAACCACTGAACTACCAGGGAAGTCCAGATCTGCCTTGTTTTAGATAAGGGTGTGTCTGAAAAAGTGGGATGTCATGCAGGTGTCAGTCATTTGGACTCTAGTGTAAATTCACAAGGGGTGCATGCTCAGAAACAGTGAATCCTCTGATAAAGTGAAGGAGTGTGTTATGAAGCTGATTATTCCACCTCTAGGCATTCACCTGTCCCTCAGAAATTTTACATACTTATTTAAAGCGGGTTGTATCTGTATAGAGGGCTTCCCTCATAGCTCAGTTGGTAAAGAACCTGCCTGCAATGCAGGAGACCCTGGTTCAATTCCTGGGTTGGGAAGATCTGCTGGAGAAGAGACAGGCTACCCACTCCAGTATTCTTGGGCTCCCCTTGTGGCTCAGCTGGTAAAGAATCCACCCACAATGCCGGAGACCTGGGTTTGATCTCTGGGTTGGGAAGATCCCCTGGAGAAGGGAAAGGCTCACCACTCCAGTGTTCTGGCCTGGAGGACTCCATGGACTGCATAGACTCTTTCTACACACTTCTCTTTTTTTGTTTCTCTTGTTTTTAAAGAACAGAACGTGTAAAAGCTCTTTGGAATCAGACACACATTAGAGTAGACGTGCAGGCGAAAGTGGCACTTTACCCCTTTCCCATTTTCTTTCCTTTTTTCGTAATGCAAAGCAGGCAGGAGAGGTCAGATCCGCAAACCTCCCGGTATATATAAAATCATAAGCGTTTTGCAGGGACAGTGTTTTCACCAGCACTCTTCCCAGTGTCAGTGTACCAGACAGACCCCCAGGCACCTTTGGTTGATGGAGTTGATTGATTACACTGTGGACAGAGCCGAACCTTTGAAGAGGCTGATCAGCCAGTCCACACACCAGTCTAGACACGGCCCTCCGGCTTGCTCGCGCAGAGTCTATAGGGCTGGGTGCTTGGCCTCTGATATGTGCCTTCCTGTAGCCTCCTCCCTGGACTTAGAAATGCCCCATCATTGATTTGGGGGCAGGTTTCCCAGAAGGTGAAACTGCTGTCATCATGAAAAAGCATTCGGCAGTCCCCACCAGAACCTTCCAGATAACACACAGACCAGGCCCCGGTCCCATAGGAGGAATCTGCCAGTGTTGGCTCTCCTGCCAATGAAAGAAAGAGAGAGCAAGAGAGAGAACAGTTTACTGTTAGGAAGATGATTTTGCCAATAGTTAAATGGCTGCTTTCTTCTCTTAATGAAGAAATACGGACTCAATGATCCTCAGCCCTCCCCCGGGGCCTCTGAAGCGGAGATCATAATATCTAATATTTATCGAGGACTAGGAGCAGGTGCTTCAGCACTCTAGTACAGTCTCCCACACAAACCCTGTGGGACAGGCCCGTATGATGACACAGAAGCCTGGCAGGGTTATTGTGTCCAGGTTTGAACCTGGGCCTCCTGACGCAGTGGTTTCAAATGTGCCTGCCACATGATAGCAACTTCTGTTAGAGGTGAAGGTGTGTGTCCTAGAATTCACCAAAGCCTTTGTTGTTGCCGTTTAGTCGCTCAGCCACATCTGACGCTTTTGTGACCCCATGACTATAGCCTGCCAGGCTCCTAGGTCCATGGGATTTCCCAGGCAAGAATACTGGAGTGGATAGCCCTTTCCTTCTCCGGGGATCTTGCTGAGGCAGGGATCAAACCTGCATCTCTTGGCATTGGCAGGCAGATTCTTTACCACTGAGCCACCAGGGAAGCTCTAACTGAAGCCCTTACCAACCGCTAAGTATGTCACTTTACTCGTTGAGCCTCTTGGGGCAATTTTGTTCCTTTGCGTGGTCATTTTGGATGATGCGTCCCCACGGAATGACATTTACCCTTACCCTCTCAGACTTGTACAGAATGAAATATGAATGTCACTCAGTCTGGCTTCCTACTCTGCCCCAGGCTGGTAATGAGCTGGGGTGGTACTAGAGCAGTGGCTGGCTCCGCCATGTGTGGACTGGTGACCGAGATGCTGTTGGAGCTTCTGCTTTGTGTACCTGTAAGCTTTTTTTTTTGGCGGGGAGGGCAGTATTTGGGGGCAGTTCTATGAAGCAGGCGAATGGTCCAGGTAATGTCTTATAAGGGCTCCTCCTGCTCTATGAGTCTTCATTTTCAAAGAATGTGAAGAATTCAGCAGAACATTTTCCGTTTTTCACCAAGGCTCAGCTTGCAGACAGTGACGTATCCACTTTGAAACACCATAAGCCAGCATTCGTCCTTGCACCGTGTTGCATCTTACTGTACATCCCTCGGACATGCTGGGGAATCGTTGGCTGTTCATGGTTTTTGACATTGGCCAACCACCTATTGCTGAATGAGATGAATTGAAATCATGACCTGTGAACTGGGATAGTGTGGAATTGATGTTCACAGGCCGAGTAAGCCAGCAGGTACCAAAAAAGACATCTTACGCAGGACAGACTTGTGATAGCACGACCCTTGAAATCCCTCGTATTCGCTTTCAGGTGCTTCTGGCCTTGGGAGCTGGCAGGAGCAGATTGTTCTTGGTGTGTGGAGGTTTGTTTTATTTTCCTCCTGTCCTTCATTTCTTCTTTCTTCCTTCCTTCTTTCATTTTTCTTTTCTTTCCGAAATAAACTCTGAAATTTACTTAGCATACCATATCTGGGACATTTCTACTAGATAGTAGAAAATTAGTTTGTCTGAGGTAAGTTTTCTCATAAAAGCTTTTCGGGCACTAGATAAGATTATCAGTTGAGGTAATTATACCACCTCCAGGTCTTCAAAAGTGAGTTTCATCTAGATCTGAGAGCTATTAAGATAGTATTCGACTTGAAGTCTATGGGATTAACTGGATTTAGGAGAGTTCCTGCCACTCCAGTCATCTCTGATTCTTGAAAGAAAGATTACTTATAGCCTGTGAGTATTCATGCTTGTGACATATGTGGTCCTTAGTTTTGAAGCTTCATTCATGTGTTCAGTCAGCAAACATTTACTGAACACTTTCTACCTGCAGGCCAAATGTCAGGAACTGCTGAAGGAAACAGATAGTGCCTCAACCCTCATGAAGCTTCTGTTCTGTTATGCAACATACAAAAGCTTTTCAAAATCTTTAGTAACGGGACTTCCCTGGTGGTAGAGACGTGGGTTTAATCCCTGGTCAGAGAAGTAAGATCCCACACGCCACAGAGCAGCTGAGTCATGCGCCGCAACCAGAGAAGCCTGTACTCCACAGAAAAGACCCAGCACAGGCAAAATTGGTTTTCAACTCTTCGGTGATTTTCATAGTCTTTGTTGGGCAGCCTGACACTGAGGTATCTTTGTGCATATATATTTGTTTTGGTGAGGTCCAGGGCCCATCTATAGTTGATCTGCTGTGGGTTTTTTTTTTTTTTTTTGCTGCACCTAATAGGCTTTGTTGTATGTTGTTCAGTTGCTCAGTCGTGTTCAACTCTTTGCAACCCCATGGACCGCAGCATGCCAGGCTTCCCTGTCCTTCACTATCTCCCGGAGTTTGCTCAAACTCATGTCCATTGAGTCAGTGATACCATCCAACCATCTCATCCTGTCATTGTCCCCCTGCCCTCAATTCTCTGTCAGCCCCTTGTCCTCCTGCTCTCAATCTTTCCCAGCATCAGCATCTTTTCCAACGAGCAGGGATCTGGATCCCCGACCAGGGATTGAACCTGGGACCACGGCAGTGAAAGTGCTGAGTCCTAACCAGTGGACCCTGCAGAAGTCCCTGGCCTACTCCTTAAAGCAAGGAAGTACTGCCCTCAGCAGTGCTCTGCTGAGAGACAGGGAAGGGGGCTCCTGGGATTAAGAGTCCCTTAGGGTCTGCATGGCACCTGCCACATATCAGAAGACCATGGGGTGTAGTCACTGAGTCTTCAATGATGATGGGAGTGCCGCCTTTTAAAAATAGGTCTCTCTCTCTCTCTGTGGGAGTAGGATCACTTGAATCCTTTGGGCAAAAATCCACTGATGGGAGCCTGTGGAGGAAACAGACCTGGTAGAGGTGTCTGGTGTGGAGGCCGTGGAGCAGTGAGGTGCCAGGCGCTGGAAAAGCCACATCTAGACAAGATGCGAGACAGCTCAAGGCAGAGGCAATGTGAAGGGAAGAGCCTGGGGCACGTTGGGGATGGCGCCCAGGGAATGGTGGACGTCTGAGAGCACAGTCACCTGGCTTCCTTGGCACTGGGCCAGCCCCGGGCCGTCTCCTCCGGGCCGCTCCTGCAGTCTGGAGACGTAGCAGTGATGTTCTGCCCTGCCAGTGAGATGGAGGTGGACTTGACACCTGGTGTCAAGTTTATGTGGGGCTTCCTGGGTGGTGGTAAAGAACCCCTTTGCCAGTGCAGGAGACGTGAGAGATGGGGATTCGATCCCTGGGTCAGGAAGATCCCCCAGAGGAAGTCGAGGCAACCCACTCCAGTATTCTGGCCTGGAGAATGCCATAGACAGAGGCACCTGGCGGGGTACAGTCCATGGGGTGGCAGAGAGTCACACATGATTGAAGAGACTTGGCATGCAGGCACACACCAGATGTTTACATTTGGGGGGAAAAGGAAAGTGGCTAAAGTAAAGTTGCTTATGTGATGTAGAAAGAAATTTGTAGGAGGTCTTCTGTCTGTGTTCACTTAAAGTTGGCTAATTACTTTCAGGAAGGAATTCCACATGTGAAATGTTGGTGGTCAGTGTGTTATGCTAAGAAATGAAGAGCCTTTTTTTAACGTTCTTTTTTAAATATTCTTTTCATTACGCTTTGCCGTAGGATATTGAATACAGTCTTCCATGCTATAGTAGGACCTTGTTGTTTATCCGTTCTCTATATAGAAACACCTTTATGTTTGCAAATAGTTACATGACTTTCTCTGAAGAACTGAGTGAGACTGCTTGTACCCCCAGCACGGCTTACAAGGCTGCCTCGCTCGCAGAACCTTCCTTGGCAACTCTGAGCTCTCTCTGTCTTGCGTCAGTTATTCTGTGGCGGTTCGACGTACAGAAACGGCTGTCCTCCTGCTTTCTCTGGGAGGCTGTAAAATGCTGCCCACAGCATGGAAATAATACTCTGAGTCTATGGTGTCTTTCTGGAAGAATACACTCCATTTTCTAGTTCCTTACTGGGCTGACTTTTTCAGAAGGGACTCCCTTGGGAAAATTACAGGTCAACAAGAAGCAGCCCCCACAAGGGATACCATGGGGAAAGGAAAAAGCGTCTCAGGGCGTCCCTGCCCCACACCGCGGGTTGTGAGGGGGCTTGGGGAACTGAGGTGTGGGTCCCCATGATAACTACTAGACAGTTCCCTGGTACATTGTTAGTGGCCAAGAATGCTAGTTGCCTTCTAATTTGCATCCTCCCCTTCTTCCTCTGTAATAAAAACTATTGATTTTTAATTGGACAAATGGGCCAACTAAACAGAATAAAGACTAACCTTCAATGGCCTGCCTTGCAGCAAGATGCTGTCCTAGAACTCAGTTCTGACTAATGGGTATTAATGAATTGGTGAAGCGCTGCTTGTAGAGAGTGTCCTTAAAGGGCCAGGAGCAGGCCCATCTAGAATGTGGCCGCAATTGTTGGGACCGCAGCCATGGTCCTGGGCGATGATGTGTTTTGGGGGAACGGAAGGCAATAAAGGCAGATACATCCACATATGTAGGAAGACCCGACGTCCCTGACATGAGAGAGTGCCATTCCAGCCCTAGGCTGCCTGTCGTGGGACTTGTACTTTGAGAGAGCAAACTCTTGTTTAAACCACTGTTATTTTGTCTGTCACTTGCCACCAAAGTGAATCCTAACTGACCTAGCAAGCAAATGACTTTAAAAGGAGCCATCATTGCCCATCCTAAGTGTCTAGCCCTTGGAAGTCATTTCTTATATCCAGCCTCTTGGTTACAGTTACACCATCATAGTGGATAACTGGAGTGTGGAAAGGTTCTAGAAGACAGAGGAATAAAATCTCAGACTCACTGGCTAGAAAATGCTCTCAAACAGCATTTACCAAAATGCTCCTCACAGCCCTGTGCATAATAAAATAATCACTATTAATTAGTCTGTCATGTGGGCAGTCAAACCGTACTCGCATAGTCACTTCTGGGCTGTGCTAAGCATCACATCCATTGAAGCAGTAGTATTTCCCTCAAAAGGACCCTTAGAAATGGGCTTTCTTTCAGCACTTCCCCAAGTATACAGATAATATTAATAAATTGTGAGCTCTCTGGAGCAGACATGTATGTGTGTGTGTATATGTATATACGTATGTATGTATTGGCTGTTACGCTTAAAGTAGCAAGAAAGGTTTGTCCTGTTACAAGGGGACAGATGACCTCAGGCTATTAGCCACTAACAGACATTTGTACTTTGGGGGAAATGGAAAAAGCACCCCAGGCTTCTTAATTCTACACCGAATACAGAATAAGAAAATTCCTGTGTTTGAAACTTCTCCGCATCATAATCGACCATGCTGTTGTTTAATATAATTATTTTTTCAGTTGATATGAAATGTTCCTCCAAGGAGCCACTGTGAAGAGAGCTGCTGGGACCTCCCTTATGGTCCAGGGGTTAAGACCCCACCCTCCAATGCAGAGATGTAGGTTTGATCCCTGGTCGGTGAGCTGAGATCACATGCCTCACAGCCCAAAACCCAAAACATAAAACAGAAGCAATATTGCAACGAATTCAATAAAGGCTTTAAAAATGATCCATATCTATCTATCTATCTATCTATCTAAAAAGGCTGGCTGCTGCATCTGACACGTGAAGCTGTGGTTGCTCGGACCCATGGTCCAAAAAGAGGCAGGTCAGCCTTCTCCCCAGCAGAATGGGGTTCTGAATGGAAAAATCAGCTCTCCTAACCGTCTTCAAGTCAGAGCATTTTACCGTTGGCTGTAACCTGTGGATGTGATCTGGTCTTGGCCCTTGAAGTTGGGGGAACTCAGGCCCAGGGAATCGAATAGGACCTTCCCCAGGCCACACAAGCCTAGGGCAGCCCAACCTGGAGCTCAGACCTCAGAGCTCCCCGACTATTGTCCTTGTCGTCATACAACCCGGCCTTCCATCTCCAGGACTAGCAAGTAATCACGTTTGGCAACGTACCCACCTTCTTTTTTGTTTGAGTGCTTAAAAAAAAAAAGATGAAATGGTGTCATAAGTGGGTCAGGATGTATTTCTTCTCCCTTACCTTGTTATTTTCATTTGGTAGCAGAGGGTATATCCCCCAGACTAAAAACTAAAGGAACAGATTGCTCAGCCCCTCATGACTCTGCCCTGGTGGTGGATCATTAATGGTGTAGAAAACGAGGGCCATGTTAGGCAGTGCTGGGTGGGGTGCATGCCTCTTTAAGAGATTTATGTGGAGGTCTGAACTGGGGAGACGGCACAGTGGTACATCATCATGCAGGCGACATCAGAGACTTTCTTCTTCGCTTGGGTGCATTATCATAAAAAGTGATTTAGACTGGAGCTGATTGATGCAAATGGCCCTATGTTCTTTCCTATCATTAGCGGCCTCTTTCAGTGGCCAGAGGCAGTGATTAAAGCTGTCATTTGGAGCTGCTCATTAAAGACAAGCCTCAGAATAGCAAGAGAAAGAGAGGTTGGAGAGGCATATATATACATATAGATGTATGTATGTATATGCGTGTGCATGTATTTTTTTTTCCTGCCTTAAACGTGCGTCATCTCTTTCCAGACAACCACGGAAATCAAGGCTGTAGAGATATTTCCACCGAGAATATAGAATGCTCTTTTGCAAGTAATATTAGATTTTTGGGAGTGTCACAGTAGATTCTGATGACAGCTTGCCTACATATTATGAAAGGAGATGAGGAGGGTATTGTGGTAGGTGTGTTTTGTGAGAGACTGACCCTGGTGAGAACTCATTAAGTCTCCCTCCTCCCAGGCTGGGGACTTCAGAGGCGGGCCACGGGAGAGCAGAGGGGAGGGCCGCTGGGGGTGGTTGGCCTCAGTAAGTCTCATTGTGACAGTGGTGACCCCAGGGGTGGAGCAGAGGGGTCAGCCGGGAGGTGGCTCTTTGCTGAGTCCAGAGGATGGGTGCCTGGGTGTCAGTCCCGGAGAGGCCAGCACCTGCAGGCCCCCAAACAGGAGAGGAAGGGCCGGGGGGAACAAGGCAGAGATCCATCCATGCAGGGAGGAAGATTGATCTCAAGGGGCACTTTCCCTGGCTCCTCGGAGTGGCCCTGTCCTGTGCATTCACATCCAGGGATGTGCTCACTTCAGGCTGGGATTCACGTGGTGCCAACAGGTGACAAAAATTTCTTCAGAGGCATTTTGCCCAGGCTCCAAACGAGCGATGTTATATTAAATACCTAACAGGATGGCAAGGGTGTTGGGTGGCAAGTTGAATATGGGAACTGGGACCGTGGAAGTGAAACCAGCCAAGGGCCACCTTTGATCTTGAAGTAAACCATTTCAGGGTCGGAGACACGACCAGCCCAAAAGACCTGCACATCTTTCCTGGCCAATGGATCCTTTCTCCAGCACTCCTCAGAAATCCCTCTAGGAGAAAAAATAGTAAGAAATTGTCAATTTAATTTCTCAGTCTAATGATCTGGTCTTATACATAAAAATTTAAATTACTTTTTTTTCCATGAAAGTGGAGACCAGCATCAGTTCTGCCACCACCACGGTCTCCATGACAACTCCTGAGCGGCGGTGGCTCGTGTCAACGTCACAGTCACAGGTCCTTGAAATGAAGCAGAGGAAAGTTTGAGTTTCTGCTCTGTCATTAGTGAACCCTGCAGGCTACCATGATGGAGCTCAGTGGAGGGCTGGGGGCTTTTTTGGGTGTGGACAGCAGAGATGGGGATGGGCAGGAAGGAAGCATCCCCTGAGGCTCCAGGCAGGGATTGGGCTAGGCTGCAGACAGCGCTGCCTTCTCAGGTTCCAAGCCAGCTTGTTGGCTTGGAAGGTATGGCCTTTGTCCTCCCTTCTGCCACGCACCGCCCCCCCCTCCACCCCACCCCCACCCCGGGTCTGGCGCATCCGGGCCTATTAGTACCGACGCTGGGCTGTGATGTTCCTCTCCTCGGGGAGCCGACAGCAGAACTGAACAAAGTCCCTGGTAATCTGTGCTTACAGCCTCCCCCTGGGGAGCAAGCCCGGCCAGCTGGCATCTCATGCTGAGCACTCTCACTTCCCCTGGCAGCCCGGCAGCCTGGCAGGGGCCCAGAGGCCAGCCGGCTGCAGGGCCAGCTCGCACCGGCTCCCCAGGCCACCCAGCCCCGGATCACATGCACTTGAGCGCCGCCTTGCAGGCTGGCTACTGGCTGAACTCACAGCCCAGGCATGGCAGCCCATCTGCCTGGGCCTTTCCAGGCCGCCGACGTGGCTCTCGAGAAATTAAAAACATGAGTGCTGGATGTGAAACCACTGGCTGGCCAGATGTACAAGGGAGTCCTCTAGAACCCTTTCCCTCTTGTTGGTCTTCCCAGGCTCCAGGTCGGTGACACAAGGAGATGTCCTTGTGAGTTCAGCCCCCTGTAGTTGGAAAGGTGTACCCCCCACCTTGGATGACAGGGTGGGCGGCAGGGATGAGGGAGTGTGGATGTGTGTACATGTTAGAAAATGTGTGTGCTCACTCAGTCATGTCTGACTCTTTGCGACCCTCATGGATTGTAGCCCGCCAGGCTCCTCTGTCCCTGGGATTCTCCAGGCAAGAATACTGCAGTGGGTTGCCATTTCCTTCTCCGGGGGATCTTCCTGACCCAGAGATGGAATGCACATCTCCTGTGTCTTCTGCATTGGCAGGTGGATTCTTTACCTCTGGGCCACCCAGGAAGCCCCCGAGAAAATAAATACCTGGAGAGAAAAAAATAAATGGGCAAAAACCTCTTTGGATCTCAGACTTGATGGCTTTCCTACCCAGGCACACCTTCCCAGCACAGTCACTGCCAGATCTAACTTTGGTTGAAGTCAGGATTCCCTCATGTGCACTTGCAGAGAGCCAGGATTCTGAGGGCCCCCTCGGGGAAGCAGTTCCTTCAGGCACTGTCCCGCTCACTAAAGTGCCAGAGATTCTAGAGTTTGCTCGTTGATACGGCTTAGGAGTTGTTAGGCTTTCCCTGCCTAGCCTACCAAAAGTGTGCCCTGCAAGGTTTGTGGCCTTTTTAGGAGGATCGTGCAAAAAGCATCTGGTCTATTGAGAAGCCTTTCAGACACTGTGTGGCCCTCAGGTGGCATAGGCAGAGGTCAGCTAGGCTGTTTTAACCAGGTGTACAGCCTGTCTTGATAAGACTGGGGACAAGGCCTAAAGGCAGTGTGTTCTGTCCTTCAAGTTTTATTTTACCAGGAGGTATTTAATGGAGGGATCATTAAACTCAGGAAGAAAAAAGACCTGAGTGAAATGGCTTCTGTCCATCTTCAAGCTTTTCCCTGTTTGCTCACCTGAGTCCACTGAGAAGAAGTGTGAACAGCAGTCGTGCTCATGGCTGCCCTTCAGCAGGCATGCTCTCTGTGCCAGACGCTGTGCCCAACTCCTGACGCCGTGTTTTGTGCCTTCTAAAGGCAGGCTTGGAGGGAACAGCCTCAGCCCCAGGCAGGCGAGGACACTTGACTCAGGGTCTTCTCAGCATCACGCAACTACTTTGCAGAGGAGCCAGGACCTAACTCAGGTGCCAGCCTGAAGGCCACTCTCTTACCCAGGGCTGATCAGTGAGGTACCCTTTGGCTCTGATAACTATCTGATGGGGCCTTGTGGCTGCCCAGGGGCACCATGTGGGCTCAGTGGAGGTGTGAAGGACGGCAGCTCTCATCTTGCATTTGTGGTGTGATGAGCTGACGACCCGAGGCTCCTCAAAGGCAAGCCCAGGTCTGCTCCCTCATCCTGCGGAGCCCCCTGGGTCTTGCATGAGGCCCTGCACGTTGGTCTGCTCAATGCATCATTACCACGCAAAAAAATGAACAAGCGAGTGGTCAAGGTTAAAGTCACAAGTCTTTAAGTAAACGTGCTCGCTGAACCCAAAGATATTTTCCTCGCAGAAGGGGGTAAAATGAATTTTTTTTTTTTTTTAGATTGGAGAAACTTGATTGTGTTTTTAGGTTGAGTCGAAATTATTGGAGAGGGAATAAGGGATTACTGATGGAACAAGGTCCCCAAGGAGGTCTTAAGGGACAGAATTAAGAACAGAGGAGAATTTTTAGTAGCAGAAGGAGGACACTTGCTCCTTAGAGACAAGAGGTGAAAAGGAGAAAGAAGGATCCAGTCAGTAGTCCTGGCCTTTGTGTTGCTCAGAAGTGCATTTAGCTGCAAGTAATAGGAAGCTTGACCAGCAGCATCTGAAACAACTTAGAATTTCTTTTTCTCACCTTGTAAAAAAAAAAAAAAAAAAAAACTACAGAGAGGCTGGCGCTGTCATTGGTCCCACGGCTCAGCGTACGGACCAGCACCTTCAGGACTTTCTCAGCCTGTCCCTCATGGCTTCACTCTGGCTGTTGCAACTCCTGGCGTTACATCTGCATTCAAGGAAGAGTCTTTGTTACCCTTTTTTTTAATCTGCAAAGGAAGAACATCCCTGCCAACTTCTTCTTTGATCTCTCTTGTTGTGAAATCGACTTTCGCAGAAATTTATGTACTGTTCTTTGCTTTCTCCACACCCACCACCAGAGGAAATTTAACCATTATGCATAACAGAGGATTTACTTTTCATGTAAAAGCGGCTCTTTATGTCCAATATCTCCATTTTAAATGCTTGTCTTTCTGCTTCAGATCTCCGGGAAGTTTATTGCGACAACTTGGAAAATGGGCAAACAAACCAAAGCCAAAATAACATGTAAGGGTTATGAAGAGCCTTCAAAGGAAGCCCTGAGACAGGCGAGTGGGCATCCTTTCCTGCCTCTCAAAGCAGCCTTTGAGCACCTACCAACACTCCGATTGCTGGTTCCAATTCCATCCTTACAGGCTGAGAGAACAAGGCATTAACTAGTCTAGCAGGGACCAGAGATGGGCCCAGGAGGCCTCAGGAGAAGCCAGGCAGTTGCCCGGGTTTCTGTCTCTCTGGGCAAGTCGCCTTGCCTCGAGGGAGCTGTAGAGGGTGTGGGGCTGGCAGGTCTCGGAGGACCCTCTCAGCTCCTGACTTCCTCTCTAACCTTCTGTGATTTCAGAGGCCCCAAGGGACCGCAGAGGTGGCCCTGGCCCCACTCCAGCAGCATCTCCCTCGAGGGGTCAGCCTCCTGGGTTGTACCAAGCATCTCGGTTTGTTCCTTCATTGTCCCCTGACCCTCATTAACCAAGAGGAGAAACCAGTTCCAAAAAGGCCTGTTTGCCCCATATTGTCTGTTTCATATCCGCAGAGCACGCTGTGCCCTATTCAGAATTAAACTGTGATCACTAAACTCATCTGTGTCAGGGGCCTTATTCAAAACCTGCTTTCCCAGCAAAGCAGGGCCAGTGGATTAGTATCCACCCCCCGCCCCATGCTCTATGGAGTGGTTCTCATCTTTAATTCTCATTTTTAATGCCTTTGGCAAGAGACAGAGATAGGAAGAGAGAAGGGAAGACAGAGAGAGAGAGAGCAAGGGAAAAAAAGAAAGACACAAAAGACGAGCGAGAGTGGAAGGAAGGCGCGGGAACCGCAGCATGTTTTGTTGGAACGCCGGCACTGCCTTTATCAGGATCACCAGAGGGAGAGCGGGGTTTGATCCTGTTCTCCGCTGGGAACCAAAAAGGCTTTATTGTACCGTTTCTAACATCTCACAGTTAAGATCAGAACAATGCGCCCTGTGTGTGCATACACACCGTGCGTGTGTGTGTGTGTGTGTGTGTGCACGCGCGCGCGCGCGCGCCTAAGGACAGTCTTCTATGTGGGACCCGCCCTGTTTTCAAAGCACGGCTGATCCGGTGGACCTGAGGCTTTCTTCTAAAGGCCAGATGCAGAAAACACCAGGCTCTCTATGGGTCTCCCTTTCTAGCAGACTTTTTTTTTTTTCCCCTCCCTTGCCCTGACTTGGATCAGCGGGATTCACTCCTGTCAAACAAATTACAGCATCTATGAAATGGGGATATCGACATGTGTGACTTGATCCGTTTTAATAGGGACCCTGTGGGAGTTTCCTCCCGGCCCCACTGAGCTTTGTGTTCTTTCTGGAACGGCCGGAGGACGCTGTGGGCTTTAACCCTTCGCGGACAGCGGGTTGCCAGCCTCCTGTGTGCGCGCTGCTGCCTTTTTCTCCCCAGCCATTGTCTGGGGAGTGCACGCAGCCTGGCATCCACTTCATGCTTATTATCTCACAGGAGATGAGCTCACCCCAGGAGGAGGGGGAGAGAGCTGTGTTTTGAACCAGATCTTTTGATTTCCTATCTTCCCTCTTCCCTCTAAAATAATTAGAAGTGCTGGTCAAGGTAAAGGGGGAAAAAAAAAAAAGGAGCAGCCAAGAGGGGGAAAATAAAAATAATAATGTGTAACCCTGGCATCTTGTTTTCAAGAGGCTATTGTCCTGGCTGCTGTTTGACCCTTATGGAATCATTAGCCTTTGAGCAGAGTCAGGCGGGCAGTTGGCGAGGCGCCCTCCTGTTTGGAGAAAATGACCCTGAGCAAGTAGAAGAGGGAATTCGCCGATGTCCTGTTTTATGACTTTCTCCCCTTCCCCAACTCATGCTGCTCATGGAGGCGTCTCTGGTGCTTCCTTAGAGGTGGGCTCGCCCCCAGGGCCCACTGGCCCTGAGGGGTGCTTGGGTTCCAGCTCAGAGCTGGGAGGCAGAAGGGACACTGAAGACAGTGGCAGAGGCCGCCCAGCGCCATCCCCACCTAGCGCCCCATGCCCTGCCAGCCTCTTAGCAGGGGCCCTGTCACCTGCTCTCGTGGATGGGAGCGCCTGGGCCGAGGGCAGGAACGTGGCTTCCTTTGAGCTCTTTCTCTCCTGAGCACATGGCTCTGGTGTGCCTCAGTTTACGGAAGAGACACTCCTGGGAGATGGCCCGGAGAATAGAGCTGCTGGCAGATGGAGTCCTATATCCCATAGAAGCACACTGTTTGTTGTTCAGTCGCTAAGTTGTGTCCGACTCTTTGCAACCCCATGAACTGCAGCACACCAGGCTTCCCTGCCCTTCACTATCTCTTGGAGTTTGCTCAGACTCATGTCCATCGAGTCAGTGATGCCATCCAGCCATCTCAGCCTCTGTTGCCCCCTTCTCCTCCCGCCCTCAATCTTTCCCAGCATCAGGGTCTTTTCCAGTGAGTCAGCTCTTCACATCAGGTGGCCAAAGGATTGGACCTTTGAAGTCAGCATCAGTCCTTCCAATGAATATTCAAGGTTGATTTCCTTTAGGATTGACTGATTTGATCTCTTTGCAGTCCAGGGGCCTCTCTAGGGTCTTCCCCAGCACCACAGTTCAAAACCATCAATTCTTCAGCCCTCACCCTTCTTTATGGTTTAGAGTTGGTCAAAGTGAAGCCGAAAGCATAAGATACCTCTCTACTAACTGGTCTGGGAACCTGGGCTCACAGTCCTACAAAGTGAGACGTCCTTCCACATCTCACAGCCCCACCCCTGACTCCCCTGCTCCGGAAGCCCGTTGCCTGAGACACACTTTCTGTGGTCAAGGCCCTGGGCTTCTACAGGGCTGGACATGCCTTGGCTGCTTCCCTATGATGGTCCTGAATCTTGACCCTCGAGGCCCCTAGGAGTGTGCCATGGCTTTTCCACCCTTTTCATTCATTCCATTTCAGCTCCAGGCACAGCTTCTAGGAGCCTTCTGATAGCACATCTGTCGCTAATTTCCCTTTAGGGAGAGGAACTCCACTGGGCTCCATTGCCTCATGCTTGCTGGCTAGCACTGCTTCGTGGCCTCTGTTGTTTTTGTTCTTTGCTGCTCATCCTTTCCAGCATTGAGCAAAGAGGCAGTGAGGGAAAGGGTGAAGGCTTGCCCGCAGGGTGGCCTCTGCCGTGCCCAGGTGCCTGACGACTGGGAGTTCTCCTTTCTCCCGCGTCTCAAGCGTTTGGTCACCACAGAACGATCATCTCACAGGGGAGGTGACTTGCCACCTGCCCCATTGTTGACTCCTCTGAACACTGAGCCCAGTTCTTTCCAAGTTATACCCATCAATTTTCTCTTCATTTGCAGGTTTCTCCAGATGAACCCAAAGTGTAACCCAAAGGACCGCCCTTGCCTTCCTTATAGTCCCATTAGTTTTTCTAAGTTTTTTGTCTTGCATCAGATTTGGTTTTCAGAAAAGAGGGACAAGGGACCCCTCTTCGTGGAGGGATATTATTAGGCTGAGAACCCTAGTCTGACAAAAATGTTTAGCTGCGATTCTGTTTAGACCGATGCTGATGTCTGAACTAGAGCAGAGCAAAGGCAGAGATGACAGAAGCAGGCCTAGCACGCGCCGTGGCAGACGTGGCAGACGGCTTCAGAGATGTGCTGGGCGTCGCATGCTGCTGAGGCTGACTTGAAAGTGTTAGTCACTCAGTCGTGTCCGACTCTTTGCTAGCCCACGTACCGTAGCCCACCAGGCTTCTCTGTCCATGGGATTCTCCAGGCAAGAATAGTGGAATGGGTAGCCATTCCCTTCTTCAGGGGATCTTTCCGACCCAGGGATCAAACCCAGTTCTCCTGCACTGCAGGCAGATATTCTTTTCTGTTTGAGCTACCTCGAGAATAGGCTTTTTAAAGACGTGTTCAGACTGAGTTCTTCAGGCTAACCTTGGAGTGGAAGCTTCCAGGCAACTTCATTTCTCTGTGGTCTCTCCCGAAATCCCTTTTCTCTGAGTTCTTGTTAAGTTCATCTTTGGCCTGTATTGCCCCGGGCCCCAAGGGGCTGCCATAGGCCTCTGTTCCCGAATTCTCACCCCATCCCGCCACGGGACCTGGGCTTCTTTGGGTTCGTGCCCTGGGTATTTGTTGGGCAGCGCATTCTTGCCAAGCAGAACATGGTGTTCAGCCAGATCCCGTAGTGCTCGTCGTCCCCACGGCTACAGCTCAGGCCCGGGTCCGCCTGCCCTCCCGCTAACTCCCAGCTTTCCTTGGAATCACAGCTCCCTCCAGTTCAGTCACCCAGCTTCTCGTCTGTAATCCCTTCGTTCACTCTTGCCAAGAATGTTCTTCAGTAATCCAGAGTCATATTGGTTATTATATATGAGACTAGAAAAAGGTTTATAAGGTTTTTCCCCCTGAAATCAGCGTTAATGCATTATGACAAAACCTAACTCACATTTCTAAACATTTTGTGTAGCGGTCGTGCGCTTTCAACATACGGAGAAATGGATCCAGAGCCGTTGGCAGCTTTCACGCGTCTTTCTCTGGCCTTTCTCTTTGCAGACTGAAGTCAGCTAACGGCCAGACTTCACCAGAATCATTGGCCATGGATACTCTTGCGAAGGCTGAGTTTTATTAGCGCTCCAAGAGTCAGGGGGAGGCCAAAACGACCTCCAGACATGGCAGATCTTAATCGCGAGTGTTGAAAACAGAGATGTGTTTTATTCTTGACCACTAAGGTGGGAGTTAATTACCACATGCGGATGAACTCTCTGGTGCCCTCCTGCCTCAGCAATTAGGAAGAGAGCTTGTGTGCCTGGTGGGGCTTTACGACTGGGGATTATATGGGAATTAGGAGTGACTTTGGGGAGGCATTTGGGCCGCACAGTTACCCAATACCAGAATGGCCCAACCTCCGGTTTGTCAAAACCTCAACTGTTGTGTTTGGCAAACGTTCTCCAAAGTGTGTTTGGTCAGTACTAAATAGTTTCATTGAGCAGACCAGTTTACTCAAGTGCCTGGGAGAAGTCTTTGGTTTCTGACTTCTCCTATGAGGCCCTCAAGAGCGTCCTTGAGATTTATCTACAGCCATGGTGGGGTATGAGCAATGCCTGTTAGGAAACTTTGCAAACCAGTTCTGAGATGTGGATCTTCAGGCTTGCTCTGTCTAGCCCGTGGCCACTAGTCATGTGTGGCTATTTAAGTTAAGTTAATTAACATTAAATAAACAGTTCAGTCACTCAGTCATGTCCGACTCTTTGTGACCCATGGGCTGTAGCACGCCAGGCTTGCCTGTCCATCACCAACTCCCAGAGCTTGTTCAAACTCATGTCCATCGAGTCAGTGATGCCATCCAGCCATCTCATCCTCTGTCATCCCCTTCTCCTGCCTTCAGTCTTTCCCAGTATCAGGGTCTTTTCCAGTGAGTCAGTACTTCACATCAGGTGGCCAAAGTACTGGAGTTTCAGCTTCAGCATCAGTCCTTCCAATGAATATTCAGGACTGATTTCCTTTAGGATGGACTGGTTGGATCTCCTTGCTGTCCAAGGGACTCTGAAGAATCTTCTCCATCACCAGAGTTTAAAAGCATCAATTCTTTGACGCTCAGCTTTCTTTATAGTCCAGCTCTCACATTCGTACATGATTACAGGAAAGAACATTAAATAAAATCTAAACGTCAGTTACTCAGTGAAGTACATCCTGATAGCCACATGTGTCTAGTGGCTGCTCTATCAGACAGTGAAGATAGGGACTGTTTTCTTTGTTTTTGGCTGCACTGAGCCTTCATGGCTTTGCATGGGCTTTCTCTAGTTGCAGCAAGCAGGGGGCACTCTTCTTGGTGGTGTACAGGCTTCTCATTGCAGTGGCTTCTCTCGTTGCGGAGCACAGACTCGAGATTTGCAGACTTCAGCAGTTGCAGCACGTGGGCTCAGTAGTTACTGTTTGCAGGCTCAGTTGCTCTACATGTGGAGTCTTCCCCGACCAGGAATCAAACCCGTGTCTCCTGCCTTGGTGGCAGATTCTTATCCGCTGTGCCACCTGGGACCATTTTCATCATCACGGGTAATTCTTTTGACCATCAGCATTCTAAAGTCTCAGCATGTCAACTGTGCGGGGGTCCGTGGACCCAGAGCCATTCACGGAGGCACCTGGGGGCTTTCCTGAAGGACCTTCATCGCTGGTCTCCATGGGCAGTGGGAGGAGGGCTGGCCGGGCTTTCAGCGTTGCCTCTACTCAGGATGTCATCCGTCCTGGGCGTCTGGAGCGTGAGGGTCAGCAGCGTCTGAGCACCATCCAGGGGGTTCTTGCCAGTGCTTCCTGAAGTCGGTGAGAGAGCAGCTCTGTTCGTGGCAGGTCAGCAGGGGCTCTACTCCCTCCCCGAGGTGATGCCCAGGAAAGCACAGGCTTAGAGGGCAGTGGCTTATCTTCCTTAGTTGAATTATCTTTGATAGATCCTTCTTTAATGTTTATCCCTTGGACTTACTGATAATTTTCAAAAGCCAAGGTGGTGATAACATGTGTCTGCTATGAAGACAGGGGCCATCCATGCAAGGTGCTGTGGACCAGTCAGGATGTTAGCGTCTCCCTGGGAGAACCATGGACGTCTCTCCCACTGGGGAGTGCAGGCTACCTGATCCTGTCTTTCCCTTCTGCCCCATCTTCTGGAAAGGCCAGAGTTAAATTCGGTGCTTGGTCTCATGGTTCTGTGTTTTTCTGTTTTTTGGTTTTTTTAGCCTTTTTAAAAAGTGGAGTATAAGAGGAATGGCAACCCACTCCAGTAGTCTGGCCTGGAGAATTCCAGGGACAAGAGGAGCCTGGCGGGCTACAGTCCATGGGGTGGCAGAAGAGTCCAGACAGGACTAAGCGCCTGACACTTGCCCTTCATAATTGCTTAACAGCGCTGTGTTAGTTTCTGCCGTACAATGTGAATCAGCTATATGTATCGTATATCCCCTCCCTCCTGAGCCTTCCTCCCACCCCCATCCCACGCTTCTGGGTCATCACAGAGCAGCAAGCAGAGCTCCCTGCGCTGCACAGCAGCTTCCCACTAGTTCTCAGTTTTACACTTGGAGACGTATGTATGTCGATGCTACCCTCCCCTCCCCCCACCCCACATCCACAGTGTCTGTTCTCTCCGTCTGCATTTCTGTTCCTGCCCTGCAAATAGGTTTTGATTTCTCTTCCTTAATCAGATTTTGACTTTCTGTTTCAATTTTAATACCTTTTATGTGTATCTGTTCATTTTAATTCTCATTAAACTCTTTCCTGAAGGAGATGGAGTGTAAACAAATGAACGCAGATTCTCTCACCTGGTCCGCACACTTGGTATTTCTGGCTTTAAGGTGCTCCCTGTGCCAGCCCAGCCCTGTCCTCCGTGTCACAGTCTCGCTTTTCCGTGTAGCACACTGCTGAGCACGTGCTGACGGGAGTGACGCCATGGAGCAGAGGAACACTGCCAGGCGTGGGAAGACATCACACGGAAAACCGAGGGAGGAGGGTCACCTCTCAGATTCAGTCAGATGACAAGAGGCAGCACTGGCCTCCCTGGGGTGTAGAGATAGGAAGGAATTTGAATAATCATCATCATTATCGTCACCACATTCATTAAACCCCATCTGCACATGGCACTGTGCAAGTCCCTGCAGGTTATTTCTCTGCCAGTGAGAGAGAATGCGGTCCAGCAGGGAGGACAAGCTAAGCCTCAGCTCTCCCCTGCTCACCGGCTTCCTTCCAAGGCTGTTTCTGACCCTCCATGTGAAAGGATTTACCACTAAAGTTAAGCACGTGACCGGCTATGCTCTTGGAACATAGATCTCTGTGGCCCTTGACTTCTAAGTTTCTTTCACATCCGAGGACCCTGGACTTCCCTGTATAGCCTTAACCACAGTGGCAGGTGGGGACTTCAGTGCATGATGCATTCGAGCATGATGCATGTCCTGTGTTCCATCAGGCCAGGGGTCATCTGCATCTCCTGCATCCCGGGCCTGTGGAGCTCACCACCGTGTGAACTCATCATACGTGTTTGAAACATATGTATATCAACAGACAGAAGGAAGGAAGGAATGAGCATCCAGTGTGACTTGAGAGTGGCTTCCGGACTTAGAGCTGTTAGTGTCACTCTTTCCTCCACCAGTCCAGCATCTTGAGTTTCACAGACTGCTTGGCCATCACAGACCTGCCGTGGAGGGACAGCCTTACACAGAGCACTTGTCACTGGAACTTACATGACAGGCTCGTGAATGTTCTTTTGCTGTCAAGTTTCATTGTGGTTTGATCTAAAATATTGCAAGCTCCTCAAGGATAAGAACTAAGTCTTACTCCTGTGTATTTCCTGTGAGTGTTTTGTATCACTCACTCACAAAGCATTTGCGGACTGAACCGGTGAGATGCTGGGGGGTGAGGTGCAAAGTCGCCGTGCCCTCTGCCCAGACACTCAACAACAGGTGCTCACTCATGCTGAGAAAGTGACGCAGATAGGCCATGTACAGTATTGACTGAAGATAGGCAGGTAACCCTGAGCAGATCCAAATTTGTGTGTAAAAATATATTTTAAATGGGAGTTTTAGGTTAATATGGGATTGGTTAGGTCATTATTTTTCAACTCTAAAATCATCTGGAGAGCTTCTGAAAGGTATTGATGACTCTGTGTGATCCCATGGACCCCTCTGTCCATGGGAGTCTCCAAGGCAAGAATACTGGAGTGGCTTGCCATTCCTTTCTCCAGGGGATCTTCCCGACCCAGGGATCAAACCCACGTTTCTTATGTCTCCTGCATTAGCAGGTGGGTTCTTCACCACTGGCGCCACCTGGGAGGAAGTCCATTGATGACTGGATTCCACCATGTAAAAAAGTAATCTCTGGGGCTAGGTACCGAGCAGCAACGAAATACATTTTTTAGAAATACTTCAAATTTTTTAAACCTGTTTTATTATTATTTTAAATATTTCTTTCTTTCTTTGGCTGCATCAGGTCTTGGTTGCAACACACGGCATCTTCACTGTGGTGTGCGGGCTTCTCTAGTTGTGGCGAGTGGGTTTAGTTGCCCCATGGCATGTGGGATGTTAGTTCCCTGACCAGGAATCGAATCCATGTCTCCTGAATTGCACGGTGGATTCTAAACCCTGAAGCACCAGGGAAGTCCCACTGCTGATATGTTTTAATGTGCAAAGCTACTTGAGAACTTGGAGAAGGAAATGACAGCCCACTCCAGTGTTCCTGCTTGGAGAATCCCAAGGACGGGGGAGCCTGGTGGGGTGCCGCCTATGGGGTCGCACAGAGTCAGACACGACTGAAGTGACTTAGCAGTTGAGAACTACTGACCTAGGCTTCGGGTATGGGTCAGTCCTGGCTCATTATTCCATCCCTGCCAACAGCCAATCGCAGTGTGCTTTGATAACTGCCCTGGTTCAGAGAGAGTGGAGTTGGCACCTTATGGTGTAGCATTAGCTCCTGTTCTACCGCCTCTGCATCCCATTCCAAGCACAGCGTGTAGCCTCAATGCCTAGCCTTGGCAGGGATCGCATAAGGCACTGGGAAAGAAAGGTTGCTTTCATCTCAGGCATGCCTATCCAGTCATTAGAAATGTATTCAGCATCTACTCTGTACTCAGTGGAAGAAAAGACAGCTCATTTCTGAGCTGTGCAGTCAGGGTTGGGTAAGAACAGTCAGGATGTTATGGGAGCTTCTGAGGAAGGGTCCCAAGTCCTGCCTGACGTCATCAGAAGAGGCTCTCTGGAGGAAATGATGATAGGGCTGAGTTCTGAAAGCTGCAGAGACATTTGCCAGGGTGCTTTCTCCCTTGCTTTTCGCCTGGCCGAGGGAAGAGAGGGGGCATGCAGTGGAAAGGGGAGAAGGGAGCACGCTGACCTAACCATGCGCGGTCGTGGTGTTGGAGCGTGGGGAGCCATACACTGGGAGCTGCGGGTTGGGTGGGGCAGCGTCAAGAGGAAGCCTGGGGAGTTAGGCTCAGGCCAGGCCACAGACCCGCTCCTTGTGTTCTGGGTCAGGGCAGATTGACCAAGAAGGAGGCTGTGGAAGCTCAAGCTGGAAGACCTCTCACTGTCCAGGCCCCTTCTGAGCCCCTGCCGGGCCTCCAGCAGTGTCTTTGTGTGGCTTTGTTACTTTTTGTTCCTATATATCAGTTCAGTTCAGTCGCTCAGTCGTGTCCAACTATTTGCAACCCCATGAATCACAGCACGCCAGGCCTCCCTGTCCATCAACAACTCCTGGAGTTCTCTCAAACTCACCTCCATCGAGTCGGTGATGCCATCCAGCCATCTCATCCTCTGTTGTCCCCTTCTCCTCCTCCTCCCCCCAGTCCTTCCCAGCGTCAGGGTCTTTTCCAGTGAGTCAACTCTTCCCATGAGGTGGCCAAAATATTGGAGTTTCAGCTTTAGCATCAGTCCTTCCAGTGAACACCCAGGGCTGATCTCCTTTAGCATGGACTGGTTGGATCTCCTTGCAGTCCAAGGGACTCTCAAGAGTCTTCTCCAACACCACAGTTCAAAAGCATCAATTCTTCATATATGGTAAATCTTTATAATAATTTTATATCTTGCATTAAATTTGTATCTGATCTGGGCACCCCATATTATATAAGCTTGCTGCTGCTGCTCAGTCACTTCAGTCGTGTCCAACTCTGTGCCACCCCATAGACGGCAGCCGACCAGGCTCCCCCATCCCTGGGATTCTCCAGGCAAGATCACTGGAGTGGGTTGCCATTTCCTTCTCCAATGCACAAAAGTGAAAGTGAAGTCGCTCAGTCATGTCCATCTCTTAGCGACCTCGTGGACTGCAGCCTACCAGGCTCCTCCATCCATGGGAGTTTCCAGGCAAGAGTACTGGAGTGGGTTGCCATTGCCTTCTCCAATTATATAAGCTTGGAGCCCTGCAAAACTGGACCTGAAGCTTAAGGAACTTAGGATTCTCCTGAAATTTACAGGACTTGTGGATGCAGCGGGCTGCCATGAGTTTTAATTGGAATTATTATCTCCCCACTGGGACACTGTGAAAGAGTATACTATTCCTAGTTATCTCCACCACCACCCCCCCGCCCCACCCAGGAGATAATTCATTCACTAGAATTTTCTCAGGCAAAAACGAGTATGTGGAAACTCTCATCTCAGCCCACTCAGTCACCTTGAGAAGTGGTTAGCAGAGGTCAGGCTGGAGCAGGAGACAGGTTAAGAAGCCGTGATAGCCAGGTGAGGTGATGGGGTCTGAGCTAAGATATGGCAGAGAAGGTGGGCACAAGGACATGCAAGATGGGTGGCAGGGATGAAGAAAGAGGAGGGGTCTAGGCCCAAAGATGGCCTGGGGCGCACAAGGAGGCAGGTGTTGGGGGCCGGGCAGTGATGCCATTTGGGTGCAAGGGAATGCCAGCAGGAGAGCCAGAGGAAGGAGGCGCTCCTCTGAGAGCCCAGGTTCCAGTGGCAGCTCACGTCCGTGCTGAGGGAGTCAAGTTGGCTGGGCTCCCATAGACATCACCCACTGTCAACGTCAGAGAAGGAAACACCCCGAAGAAGAGGTCGGGCTGCAGGATGCATGGCTCAGTGTAAAAGCCACCTCTGTTTTAAAACACAGCTAAAAACCTGCCCTGCCTTCCTCCGAGCAGCCAAAGCATCCATATGGCCTCTCGCCATCCCCTCCATAGTCTGAGCAGAAATAGCACCACTTGCATCATAGCGGCTGGTGGCTGCTGGGGCTCTCTGGGCCCCCCTGAGCCCTGACCTAGGAACTGACCCCCGATTCCCTTGAAGCTAATTTTCATCAGCATCAGCTTCTCGGTCTCATCAGCCCCGTCAAAATTCCACATCGGCTAAGGGTTCTTGAGTTTATTTGTTTCTTAAGCTCTAGGTCTGTACTTTGGACAGGAAATGGTCCTTTAGCCCCTGCTCTCATACTTAAATAAAAATGCTCTCATGTTCTCCTTGATATATTTGCTTATTGGATTTGTTTAATGAAATATGGATTTATCCCATAAATATTGGAGTTGGTGTAGTCCATATTTCAATTAATGGACCATTTATGTGTCATGCTAACTTTGTAATTACTGAAATGTAGAAATATAGTGGGTTGAAATGAGTTTCTCGTCTTCTTGGCATTCCTGCCCCCCATCCAACCATGCCTGAAGAGCTTGGATCCGTGAACAGGAAGGATTGATATGAAGCAGCAGTGGGGGTGGGGGGTGCAGTTCAAAGGGGCAGGGGACTGAGAAAAGCCAGCCCCGTGCGCTTGGCGTGGAGATCTGTGGTGTGCGCGTGCTCTGAGGTCCCTTAAACAGCCCCGGCCACTGTCCTCAGAGGGGCGGTGAGCTGGGCTCTGGCCGGGTGCCTGGTCATCAGTCTGCTGAGCAACCCGCAGCTCTATCTTCATCTCAGTTGTAAGGCACAGTCTCTTCCCCTCTTTGCCAAATCTTGGTCCTAAAGGGCCCTGAATATACAGAAATACAGATTTCTCACTACACCCTCCTTCCAGGAATCCACTGGAAACCCTCAACCAGGCCTGTGAGGTGGAAGAGGAGTAAATGCTCAACTCCATCCCTACGAACCAGGCCTGTCGCTTTAACTGGCTCCTTCCTCAGCCAGTGGGTGCCGCCCTGAGGACACCCTGGTGAACACCTCTCTCTCTCCCCGCTGTGTCTCTCTTTCTCTCCTGCTCTCTCCCGCCTGCCATTTGCTGACCAGAAAAATCTGGCTGGAGAGGCCCATGCCGCGAGCACGTCACATCCATCATTCTATCAGAATACATCCAAGGGCGGGGAGGCATTGTTCTCGGAACGGGCTGAGCCGGAGCCGGAGCCGAAATCCTGAAGTCAGCCGTGCCTTTGAGCCGCCTCTAACAGCGCCCTTTGGAGACCCATTTCATACAAAATTTGAAGCCTGTGTTTATTGCCCATTAAAGCAACCTTTATTTTATGGCAAATGTTGCAGTAATTGCCTTTTACGAAGAGCACTTTGTAACACACATGCACAGTTGAAAGAAAACCACTCTGGTATTGTCTATCGGGACTTAATGGCGCAATTAATTTTACTCCATCTGTTCCTGAGACTTTAAAGGAAAATGGATTTTTTTTTTGAGCGCACTTTAATGAAGAAGATAAAGCGGCCCGGCTGGTGTCCCACAGGCTCGGCGCAGTAACTTCAGATTATTGCTCAGTCTGTCAGAATGGGCTGCTTCCCTCAGCAGCAGCCACAGCCAGCAACGCGCTCTGGCCCCTCGCCGCGCCATTCCTGATGACAAACTGCCAGCCGGCTCCCACAAAAGCACGATTAAAATGTCAGCACAGGATGACGAAGGGGCCAAGAGGGTCCTCGGAGACAAACTGTGTTCAGTATGAGTTAATACTTTACAGCAGGGCTGGGCCGGCTGGCTGCTGGCTGCTGGCGGCCTGGCCTCGGGAGCGCCCTCCGCCTCCCACAGCCCCAGGGAGGCCCAGCCCCTGCCGGGACCCTCGGATCAGGGCACTTGGAGGCACTCAGTGGGGGGGACCCTGGGAGAGGGGATGGTGCAAACTTGGGATGTGGCATGCACAACGCCGTGCCAGCCCTGCCTCCAGTGCCACGGGTTCTGTCGCCGATGTCCACTGGGGACCGTCTCGGGGACCACGAGGGCGGCTGTGAAAACGCTCCTCATAAAGAAGGGCTCATGCAGAAAGATCTCACCCCTGCTTCTTCATCCGGTGTCCTGAGCCTCGGCCTCTGCACACAGGGCGGGGCCACAGTGAGGGTTCCGTGGCACTGTGTCTTTTCATCAGCCTGACAACTGCTGCCTGACAGCATCTGCTCAACCCCTGGACCCGGGGCGGCTAACTCGCCTGGGGGCGGGGCGCGCTCCGTCTCCCTGGCTCAGGTCCCCGGCATCCCCTGGTTCGGGGGTGTCCATGCGGGTGAGTGCCTGGGAGTGAGGCGGTGATGAAAAGGACAAGGAGATCTGCATCCCTGGCCTCCTGCGGAGACCCGATCTGCCGTCCTAGTGGGCAGCAGGTGCGCGTGCCTGCCATTGTCCCTAATGGTTATTACCAGTGATAAGCAGGACAAATGGGAGGTCATCTCTCCCGCCGGCAGGTCAGAGGGGGCTGGATTTAGAGCCCCCAGGAGACGAGGAAATTAGATGGTTGGTGTCCACAGTGGGGGCTGTCACCAACTCCGGGCTCCAGTGATACTGGAAAGGAGGGGGTGGTGGGAGTCTAGGCAAATGTGATTCATATCGTCTTGTCATACTTGGGCACTGTCAAGAGACCCACTGTCGGAAGTCCTCAGGGTGGGCACCAGCAGGGAAACGGGGGCCGGCAGGGCGTCCCAGTGTGGGGCAACCCGGGATTTTGTTTCCTCTTGGTCCATAGGATGGGCTGAGATTTCACAAAAGAGAGACGAAGGAGGCCTGCTGGTTTCTAATCAGCCCCTGGGCCTGTGTCCATTCACGCCGGCACCCAGTGGAGGTGCACTTCCTAGCTTCCTGAGCCTGCTCTCTGCCCTCCTCAGACCCTTCCCGCACTCTCCCCCAAGCTTGCTCTGGGACCGCTGTTGTCCAGAATGTCTGCCTACCACTGAGCAAAGTCAAGTGCGCTGGTCCCCCTCAATCTGAGGTTCTGACTCTCTCCTGCCCTCTTCCCACATCTAGCATGTTCCCCTCCCTCCTAGCCTGTCTCCCCCTCCCTTCATCCACTTCCCATTCCATCCATCATCCCTCTTCTCTCCTAAGAGTGCTCTCTAAATCCTATTGCCTTTTTATGTCTCTCTTGGGTTCTTCCTCCTGCCCTCTCCCAGAGCAGTTTTCCTGTGTTTTGAGCATCTCACAGCTCACGCCAGTAATAGCCTCATAATAGCCACAATTGGCTTTTACGGAGCAAGCAGCCTTCTGGGCTACCAAGGACGCACGGCCCCGTCGGTGACCCCAGACACACCTCCTTCGAGCAAAAGTGTCCCCCTGCCAACAGCTTTGCCACAAGCCAGGCCACATGTTCAGCCTTCTGCATTTATGTTTTATGATGTGAGCCAAGGGCAGTAGAGAAAGCCCTGTGTCTTGAGAGAGAAGAATCGGTATTGGAGGATAATGGAAACTTGTGTGGGGTGAGGGCTTCAGGGATAGCCTCCCTCCCCCAGGGGTGAGTGAGGGAGAAAACAGTAGTCCAGGAACCTGGGTTGGGGGCGGACAATGAGACACGTCCCATGTGGAGGTGCTGGGGGATTTGATGCAGAAGAGATAGGCATAGAGGAAACTCTGGGTGAGGGTCCCCCAGCTCCCCTGCTGGCTGCTCTGGAAGACTATCCCAGCCTGACTCTCCCACCCACCCATTCCTTCAGCAGGTGTCGACTAAGCTGCTTGAGGTCAAGGGAGGCCAGAGACGTGGGAACAGAGGCTGTACCTGATCCATGATGGGCCCTCAACCTACAATGTTTAAGGGCTTGCTGTAAAGGATATTTTGAGGACATCTAGGGAGATTTGAATGTGGACCACGTATGTAGATAATGCATCAGTTGAAATTTCTGGTGTGGCACTGTTCTTATTCTTCAGTTCAATTTAGTCGCTCAGTCGTGCCCTTCTCTTTGCCATAGCCCATGGACTCCAGGCTTCCTTGTCCATCACCAACTCCCGAACCTCACTCAAACTCATATCTATTGAGTCGGTAATGCCATCCAGCCATCTCATCCTCTGTCGTCCCCTTCTCCTTCGGCCTTCAATCTTTCCCAGCATCAGGATCTTTTCTTAATGAGTCAGTTTTTCATATCAGGTGGCCAAAGTATTGGAGCTTCAGCATCAGTTCTTCCAAGGAATATTCAGGGTTGATTTCCTTTAGGATTGACTGGTTTGATCTCCTTGCAGTCCAAGGGACTCTCAAGAGTCTTCCCCAACACCACAGTTCAAAAGCATCAATTCTTCTGTTCATTAAGCATCAATTTTTGCAGCTCTTGTTAGGCAATACTTTTTTCCCTTAATTTAAAATTGGTTTACCAAAAAGAAATATATGTGTGTTTGTGTAGTTATATAATGCACTCACAGATATATATACACACATATTTAAATATACACATGTATATATTGCACTACATAAAAACACACGTACACATATATATATATTACACACGTGCGCACACACATACACACACACTGGCTTCCCTGGTGGCTCAGGTGGTAAAGTCTGCCTGCAATGCAGGAGACCCGGGTTCGATCCCTGGGTCGGGAAGACCCCCTGGAGAAGGGAATGGCAATCCCACCCAGTATTCTTACCTGAAGAATCCCATGGACAGAGAGAGGAGCTTTGTGGGTATCATCCATGGGGTTGCAAAGAGTCAGACACAACTGAATGACTAACACACACATAGGCACACACACAAATACACACATATGGAGAAATAACATGTGGCAAAGTGTTAATGAGGATTGAATCTAGGTAAAGGCTGATGAATGTTCACTATAGTTCTACTAGTTCCGTGTAGACTTTGAAATTTTTTTCAAAGGAAAATATATGGGAAAAACATTTACAAAGCATCTGCTGGATGCCAGGGTTATTCTGGGCACCACATGTATCATCAGTGCCCAAAACAGGCATGGCGTCCTGTCCTCCTAAACCCACCTTCTCGTGGTGGGAGAGACAGCGAGCCCTGTTGGCAGGGGAGCATGGTCGGAGATGGGAAGGGGAGATGGGGCCCTGGTGGGGAGGGTGCTGTTTTCACTGGGAGGTCTGAGTAGACCCCCTGAGAAGGGGGCACGTGCGCCAGGCAGAGGGACAGCTGACACCACGGTCCTGAGGTCACTGTCTGCCCCCTCAGCCACTGAGTGGGTATTTAGTCCAGTGCGGAGGGTCCCATGAACCCCACTTCCCACAGCCCCACCCCCACGCCTCATTTGCTGTGTGCTGAGGGTGTAAGGCCGGGCCTGTGGCAATCCTGTGATCTGTGGAGAGTCAGCGTTTCAGAGCCAGCTGATGGCCTGACCCCGGCGCCTCGCCATCCATTGTGCCATTCGGTCCACACACATGGTCATTCCTGCTGCCGCGTCCAGTGGGGTAACCACGGTGAAGGGGAGGGGCACCAGGCCAGAGCCCATCCCCCCATCTCATTCAGCTTCATGACCTTAGCCAGTCACTGGGCTTTCCCAAGCCTCAGTCTTCTTCATCTGTGAAATGGGGGTAAGTACAAGTTCTTTCCAGAGTGGTCAGGAGGATAGTGAGATAAGTGTGTGTGCAGGCAGGTGGTGACTCACATGTCACAGAAGCGTGGTTTGCTCCCTGGACTCTACAGCTCTCGGGGCAGCTTGGTGCCGTGGCTCCGGTCAGCCAGCATGGCGGGCAGTGGCCACTCTCCTGCTGCGTGTCGCTGCACCCTCAGTTGAGTCACTGAACTTCACACCCTTCCCTCCATGTCTATAGAGAGGTGGGGTTAGGAGGGTGTGGTCTCTGCAGTCTCACCCAGCTCTAAGAAAGCAATCCCAACATGGAGAGTATCAGGCACCTTACGAATTCCACTTCCCAGAGACGTGGAGCTTTCCTGCCGTGTGAGAGGTTGGCTTCTGCTGGTGCTCACTAGATACTGCAGACCAGGAAGCTGTGCGACTGCAAGAACACGGCCCTTTCCAAGATCGTGGCAGTTCCGATGTGCCTCTCCTGTGTCCATCCGACCTGTGGCTGACTTCTCAGCTGCTGATGAGGCCTTCTGAGCACCAGGAAGGCAGAGGGTTGCATGGGGATCGGGCTTCTTAAGAAAAGTGCTGTTTTCAAAGGAGATGGGTTAGCTCTGCACACCCGAGGGCCACGGGGAGGGACCTGCCCAGCTCCTATCCCAGCTGGTGTCGGCAGCCTTCGGAGCATTTCATCTTAGAAGGCCTGTGCTCTCCCAAAGCCCTCCTGGGGCACGTTGGCAAGGCACAGGGAGGGACATGAAACTGGCCTTAGAAGCTCCAAGCCAGATCTTTCTCCTCCTTGAAGCCTCCTGAGCTGGGGCCTGGGTGCAGGAGAAGGGCCAGGGTGAGCCCTCTGTGTGCTTGTGGGAGGAGGATGGGAGGAGCGCTATCCTCCTTTGAGGTGCTCTCGGAGGACTCTGATTGGCAGATATTTCTGAATCGTCTGGAAAGGGTGACTTAGGCTCTTTCAGAGTTGGTTGTAATTTTCCTGCCTGAAGTGACTGAAGGACAGAAGAGCTTGTCCAACTCCCAGGTGGCTCTGGGCCCAAGAGGGTCCCTGGGAGAGACCCCTGAGTGGACAGAGGGCAGAGCACCCAGGCGCTTTTCAGCCAATTAGTCTGGGGACGCCTTCCAGGCAGCAGAGCGAAAAAGGCCAAACTGGCTCTGTGCGGGTGTTTGCCCCTGGACTGGAATCCGGTTGGCTGCTCCCTGTGGGAATGGCACTGGGGCCCTGGCAGCTGCCAGCAGGAAGGAGTGACTTGGCTCAGCAGACATAGATCGGTTATGTCCCTGCGGGGCCTCAGGCTCTGGAGGAAGAGCCCAGGCGCTGAGCTGTGTCCTGGCTGGCGGTCAGCGGCATCCTGGAGGGGAGGGATGAGGCCCTGGCGCAAGGAGGTGGCCGGCAGGGAACAGGAGGGCAGCACAGCCTCCTCCCACGTACTCTGAGGCGGTGTGTGGTCAGAGTGGTCCCACTCCAGCAGCAGGGACTTCACCTGGGAACTCGCTCCTATGCGGATTCCCAGGCCTGCTGAGTCAGACATGGTGGGTGGGGGCCCAGGGATCTGGTTTTCATGTGCCCTGCAGGCCAGGCTGCTGCGTCATGAGACCCACAGCTCGAAGCAGTACTTCTGTGATGGTGGTGGAGATGCCGCATGTCCACCAGCGGCCAGGTGCATCCTGCCAGCCAGGTGAGGTGGAGGCTGGTGGCCTCAGGGAACCTGGGTTCAAGTCCTCCTCTTCCATGAACTGCAAGCAGAGCCTTGGAAAAGCACAGACTTCTTTGGGGGCCAATTTCTTTGTCTATAAAATGGACATAGTCGTGCCGCCTCTTTGTGGTTTTCATGGGGATGAAGTGAAGTTGATGCCTGCCCACGTACTTTGTTAACCTACAGTGTTCCATTCAGAAGGTGGGCTCCTTGTTTTCATTTCAGAAAGATGATAGCTCACCTTTACCGAGCATCTACCATTTTGCAGACAGCTGTGAGTGATCGCCACGCTATTATGCATTATTTTACTATCCCAGTTTATCTAAGCTGAGAGTTTAAGTAACTTGGCAGAGCAGAGCATTGAACCCAGTTCAGCTTGATTCCATACCGGCTTTGAAGTTTCACTGGGAGGCTGTGTGTTTTCGTTTCTGCTTTTAATATTTACTTACTTGGCTACGCTGGGTCTTAGTTGTGACATGTGAGCTCTTTGGTTGCGGCACATGGATCCTCTAGTTGTGGTGTAGGCTCAGCAGTTGCAGCGCTTGGGCTTTGTTGCTCCGTGATATGTGGGATCTTAGATCCCCAACCAGGGATCAAACCCACATCCCTTGAATTACAAGGCAGATTCTTATTCACTGGGCCAGCAGGGAAGTCCCTGGAGGCTGTGTTCTTAACAACTAATTAAGCCTCACATAGGTTCCCAACCCTGGCCCTACCAACACCTGCAGAGCTTTCAAAAATACTGGGCTTAGAATAGTCTCTGAAATTTCAGAGACATTTAAGATGTAAGAAAGTGACATGAGCTTTGGCAAATCATGGGCACTCAATAAATGCTTATCCAACCTATGCCTTGAATTGTGTAGTTTAAAAGTAGCCCTTGCTGCAGTTTTCATAATTCAGATAACAGGTGTTCATTTTAGAACAGTTGAAACTTACAGGAAACTGGAGGAATACAATGTTATCCATAATTCCAGAACCCTCCCGGTGGAGTCCCTCAGACATGAGAAGAGGTGGGGGGTGTTCTCCCCATGTTAGAGGGAGAAGAACAGACCCCAGGCAGGCTGAGTCATTTCCCTAAGTAGGGATGTCTGGGAGTTGGTGTATATAGATGGTAGGCAAGGGATAACGGACTTCACTGTGGCTCAGACAGTAAAGAATCTGCCTGCAGTGTAGGAGACCTGGGTTCAATCCTGGGGTCAAGAAGGTCCCCTGGAGAAGGAATTGGCTAATATCCTTCTGTCCAGTATTCTTGCCTGGAGCATCCCACGGACAGAGGAGCCTGGTGAGCTACAGTCCATGGTGTTACAAAGAGTAGGACATGACTGAGTGACTAACAGTTTCACTTTCAGGGAGTTAATGTGAATTTTGTACTTTGAGCTTTTGGGTAAAAAGGCAGATTCTGAAACCATTGTGTTGCATCTGCTGATTACAGCAAAGGAGCAGACTCAGGCCCTTCATTAACTCTCAGGCAACTGAGCAAGCACTTCCAGGTACAATCTCTCTTCCCTCCTTTCTCTAGAAATTACTTGGAGCTGAGAAGTGAGTCGACCCGGGTTGGTAGGCAGGCATTTTCCATCCTGAAGAGGGAGAAAGCAGCAGCCATGCCTCTTGTCACCTGAGTCCTGTCTTCTCGGGTCTGTAGAATTCAAGCTCAAGTCACCAAAGTCTCCTGGTCGCCAGGTAGTGCTTTCCTGGATAAAGGGTTTGTGGGGAGTCACCTAGAGCTTCCAGAGACCCAGACTTTCCACACCAAGGTTCTCTGTCTTTCTGGGACTTCCCTGGTGGTCCTGTGGTTAAAGAATCTGCCCTGCAATGCGGGGGACGTGAGTTCGATCCCTGGTCAGGGAACTAAGATCCCACATGCCATGGAGCCTACCACAGCTAGAGAGTCCAAGCCCCTTGACGAAAGGTGTGCGCGTGATGCAACTGGGACCCAATGCAGTCACATGAACAAACATTAAAAAAAGAAGATTCTCCATCTTCCTCCCCGCACCCAGACTAACGGAGCCTCGATCACCTGCACGTCATGAAACAAAATCCCCCCACCCGGGCCCCTCCACAAAACCCTGCAGCCCGTGCGTGCGTCCCGGCACAAAACCACTTTCCCGTGACTTCCCTATCAGCCAGCCCCTGCTCGGGGACCTGGGAACAGAGCTCGCCATTTCTTAATGGGCCGCAGCTGAAGCAAGTTCAAAAGTGCGAGGCCTGTAAACTCCGGAAGAACTCCGCGCCTGCCGCACACCACGGCAGAATGATTCAGGAGGCCAAACTTTGCCTCATCAAGTCTGAGAATTTCCTGCAAATGAACTTTTCAAGAATTATGCCGTCGTTGGCATTACAGTATTACACCCAGGCCTGTTCCCGATCACTCACTGGAACTTATTTTGTAGTTAACCTCCATAAAGGACTGTGCGAGCGAGCCCAGGCCTGTCACACACACGTTATTTAGAAGCCCTTATTATTATTTTATTGCCAGTCCTTGACAGCTGAGGAAAAGCCAAGCGCTTTAATCTTTTTTTCCCTTTAGTTTACAGTGTAAGAGCTGCATGTAAGATGGATTTGATTAATATGTAACAGAGATGCAATTCTCTGTAAAATGTGCTGTACTTTACCACCCTGGAAAACAAACTGCATCACAATGGCTTAAATCTCAGTCCATTGTATTATATAGACATCATAAATAATAGAGAGCAGGCAGATATTGCTGCGGGCTTCATCTGCATAACACATCTGAGCTCTCTATAATGTGTTCAACTTGTCACTTTTAGTACAGAAGAGAGGCAATAAAGCTAACAGCTGACTAACACACATCAGCCCCACTTCTCCTTCCAGGGGGGTGAATGCTCATTAAGCCATCTTAGCCCTGACTTTTAGAATCCATAACTCTTACAAATGTAAAAAAGTTGCCACAAAAGATTAAGCGCATAATATATGTCAGAGTATAATTTTTCCTGCATCTCCCCCAAACGCCACTCCCTGCTGCCGCCACCACCAACCACACCAAAATTCTTGTTTCTTTTATAGCCCTTTCACCAGGGGAAAGAAAATAAAAAATCTGGTTTTCAGATAGAAAACCAAATGAAATATCATCTCCTCAATAAGAAACTACATAATTGCTGGTGAGTTTGGAGCAAATGAGCTGACCCCAGGAGAATTTAAACCTTTTCCCCGCCTCTCTCTCCCTTTGAGACCAGCTCAGACAGGAATACGAAACCTGTCGTCCCCAGGTGGTATGGTTTGCATGCTGACTATTGGGTTGGTCTTAGCGACCTTGGTGAGGGCCTGATGAGTACCTGCCTCGTTTCCCCATTGGACCCAGGAAGGGAAGAAACTCTGCCTTTGTGTTTCGGAGGGGACTGCCAGATGAAGCTCTGTAGTGTCTATGCCATTGTATTTGGCAGTCGTTGTAGAATTTTCCTTATGCTATTCTGGTGGGTTGGTTTTCTTGTGTTTTAGAGAAAAACTTGAAAATACTACAGTATGTCCGCTTTTGAAATGACAGCTGAGCCTTTTTTACAAATGGATTAGGGTTGTCGGGTAGGGGAAAAAAAGGGTGGGGGAGGGGGTTTGGGGGGGGAGATGTTTATACTCAGAGCAGATTGAATCTCTTGGGATGAATTCTGGTGGCTTGGGGAACGCTGTGGTCTCTTTCCTGGGGAGGCTGTGGTGTAAATAGTTGGTGGATGTATATATCTCATGACATTCATCTCTTTGGAAAATATACTTTAAACCATTTTTTCCTGGTACCCGTAAGAAAAATAAACGGTCGATGGTGGCCGGGATGGTAGGAAGACAGGTTCAGATGAAACAGGAAATTTTTCCTAGCAGTTATAATTCACTCAAGGGAAAAAGTTAGGGCCCCAACACTCGAATCATTTAGAATAAACTGAAGCAACCCCTGGAAAATAAACACACACACACACACCCCACTCTGCATGGGATCAGGGGACTGGCGTGCTTACCTAAGAGAAACTGGAAGTGGATGTGGAAGTCCCGTGATGCTCTAGATTGAAACACTATTTACTTCTCTGATTAGTACAGAACTCTGTGTGCACGCGCGCGTGTAAGCGGCAAACAGACCAACTCACTGGGACAGAGAGGCTTTCACTGACAGGAGCGGTGGTTGTGGGTGGTGGTTGAAAGAAGGCTTGGTCTCCCTGGATGGGAGTGTGGGCCCCGAACAGGAGAACCCTTTTCCAGAGCCACAAAGACAGCTTGTTTTTGGAGAAAGTCATCAGTAAGCTCTGATGTGGGCCGCAGCACGGCTAACCTCAGGATTCTGTGGAGGCCCCCAGGCAGGCCCCGCAAGCTCGGCTCCCACGGCTGGAGCCCACCCGCGTGTCACTTCTTCCTGCCCTTGGCGCTTCCCGTCTGGCCTCCTGCCTCCCCCTCCCATGCTGCAGCCAGCATGGGCGCACCTTTCCTCCCATCCAGAGTCGTCCGTGATGGACGCTGTCCCTCCCTCCCTCCTGTAAGCTCCGTCCCACCTCCCAGTGCTGCTGGCTCCTGCCACGCTGGCTCCTCAAGCGTTGCCAGTCATACCCAGTTCTTCCCCGTCTCCACTCAGGCCTCTTTCTGCTCAGAATCCTCTTTTCACCTGCTTGCATCCCCATCCTTCAAGAAGTAACACGAACCCCACCAGCTCGGAACCAACTTATCAGACCCCCCACTTGAAACGCGTCTCTCCCATAAGTCTGTTTTTTTCATTTTGTGAAAGTACATCATTACGAGCTTCAGGGTTAGATAGTTGAATTAATTTTACCCCTCAGGTCAGAGCATGCCATTATCCTGTATCTATGTGGGGTCTCTCTTCATTTCCCCGCGTTATCTCAGTCTACTCTCCTTGACCCCAGACACTCAGCCTGATATGCTGGGTACAAACTTTGTCAACTGGGTGTTATTCCTCTGTGAGTGTGTTTAGCTTACCTAAGTGGTGATGTGCTATAAATCTTAGTCTGTTCCTTATCGTTACATACTCTGCTTTTAAAAGCTGCCTGTGCTGCCGGGTACACACAGTTTATTTCTTCTCAGCACTGCAGGACATGCCAAAGTGCACATCCTGTGCTATGGGTGTCTGAGGGTGCCTCCAGCTCCCCCCACCAGGACAGACACTACCCCCCAGATCATCCCCATGGTGTGTTTGGAACCCTGGAAAATAAACATACGCACACACATACCACTCTGAATAAGGTCAGGGGACTGGCATGCCCACTGAAGGGAAACTGGAAGTGGATGCAGAAGTCCCATGATGCTCCAGGTCAAAACACTCTGAGATCTAGAGCATGTAGACATAGATAATAACCTCTCTCAGGCGCAGCCCAGGGGTTATTGCTGGGTGCTGACACATGTACACGGTTAATTTTAGTAAACACTGCAGATTGTTTTTCAGAATCTGTGAACACAGCTGCACGACCTGTGTGCAGGTACTGCACAGACATCTCGCCACGTATCCTCGCCAACACTTGCTGTTACCCATCTTTCTCTTGTTGTCTCTTGAGGGTGTGAAGGTATAGCAAGTTGACCGTTTTCCTGAGTTTCAGACTTCTTGTGGATTTGCAGGAGTTTTTTGTATAGCCAAACTATGGGTCATCTGTTATTTTTGGCCACTTTAGATAACTTTTTTCTGATTTGTTATCCATTAACTGTCTATAGTGACCTTTCTAGAAATAGCCTTGGTTTTTCTTCCTTTGTTAAGTTCTGTGTGTCTTCTCTCTCAGAAGGTTGGCCCCACCTGTCCCTTCCTGTCTGTCAAAACAGCCTCGGTGGTAACTTCCTAACTGCCGTCCTCTGGTTTGGTGGTTCTGAGACTTGTGTGCCTCAGAGTCACCTGCAGCGTTGACAAAGACACAGTTCCCCAGGTACCACCCCAGAGGATCTTGTTCCCCAGTTGACCTGGAGCAGAGCCTGGGAATGAGCCTTCCTACCCAGCCCCCAGGTGCTGCTGAGGCCACCGGTCGGGCAGGGGTGCCCTTGGAGGACCATGGCTTCAGTCTGTTTCCCGGCCATCCGTCCACGGGCTTGGTCAGCAGGGGTTACCAAGCACCGGGCAGTTCTCCACGTGCTGGACTTCAGCAATGAATGGAGTAAAGTCGTTCACGGGAAAGGAAGTGGGGAGAAGGCAGACACGGAACCAAATAACGTACAGTGTGATGGCTCGAGTGAGAGATGCTGAGACAAAAGCAGGGAGGCTGAGGGGATGGAGGAGGGTGATTAGGTGGGGGTGCCTGAAGGGAGGGTCTCGAACAGAGGGACGTGCAGGCTCTTTCAGTTGCTCGTCCCGAAACACCGTCCCAGCCACATCCTTTCCCTGACAGAGCCAAGGGCCGCCCTGTCTGTCGTCAGGGGGACTTCAGAGCCGCCACTCGCCTTTGCCCTCGGCCGTCTCACACCCGGGCTGACCTCACTTCCCTGGGTCCCTTTTCTGCCTCTTCCCGCTCTGGATATTGTGCCGTTTCTCCCCCTAGAAGGCCCTTGCCGCTGGCCGACTTCATGTCCAGAATGTGTCATTTATTCAAGATCGGCTTCACTCACCATCTCCCCCATGAAACTTTCCCTGGTTCTCCCGTTTAACAGTCTCTTCTTCCCCCTCATCCCAGGAACATTCATCCCAGAGAGTCTTTTTTTTAATATACATATATATATATTCACTTTAATGAATTGTGTGAATTGTTTTAAGTCTTGTTTGTTTCTGGCCACACGTAGGATCTTAGTTCCCCGACAAGGGATCGAACCCACACGCCCTGCAGTAGAAGCATGCAGTTTTAACCACTGGACTACCGGGGAAGTCCCTGTCCCAAAGAGTCTTTTGTAACCTTGGGACACAGCTTCCTTGTGTTCCGGAACTGACTCACTTCTGTATTCCCGAGTGCGGGGAGGGGGTGCAGTAGACCTTGGTCGAATGATGAGCAAAAAGCCTTTCTCTTGCCCCTTGACCTCTCCAAGAGGCAGGTCTCGAATGTTTCCTAAGCGCTGGGTGGGGGGGGGGGGGGTAGTAATAGCAGGAGGAGAAGGTGGAGACCGGGGCCTAAAGCGGAGTGTCTCTGTCACCTCTGGATCTGTGTGCCCAGTGTCCTCTGTGTGCTGTTACCAAGATAATTGAGTTGGAAGGAGTAGCATTTCCTTCATCTTCCTTCCTTCAGGCTCACAAGCGTTCTTCACCCAAAGGGAGGCAGATTAATTGACTTCTTTTATCTTCCATTTAAATGAGGCTTTCAGGCAATTCACCGCCCCCCTCCGTCAGCCCTCCTGACCTCCCTCCCCCACATTGATGAGGGGCTGGACAGGGAAAAGAGAATCACCTCAAACTCCACAGAGCCCCACGATCCCCCCAGGTTCCTCTCATCCCCTTCTCCCCCGCAGACATCTCTGACCCGGCGTGAGGACAGCTGGAGTGGGAAATGGCACGGGGATGGGGAGGTGAGGGCGGGGCGGGGGGCCAAGGCAAATCCGACCCGAAGCCACACCAGCCCCTGAACTCTCTACACGCCGCCAGATGGTCTGATGCAGCAACAGCCTTTCGGAATTCATAACTCTCCCTCCCGAGGGCCGCCTTCATTCAGGAACCATTTCACATTTTCCAGCTAAAGTGTGGTTTTTCCTCCGTCGAGTGTTCTGGCCGCTCTGTTCTGGGGAGAGCGTGGGGCCCATTCATGAAGGCAAGAGAGATGTCTCTCGCTCCCTCCACCTTCCTTTGCCTTTGGCTTCTGACAGTGCAGCTTTTAATCTAGAAATTATGGTAACTTGTATGTGCATTTTGAGAGTATATCATGGCTGCATTTAATTAACGGTTATTAGCGTTTGCGTACTGCGCTGTATTCTATGTCACAAATCATCAAGTCTCCCAGAGCAGTTATAGCAATTAAGAACTCCATCACACCTTCTGTATAGTCATTTGGTACTTTTCCAGGTCTTTTCAAAACTGGAAATTACTAATCAAATCATTTCTGCTCTGTGCCTCAGTATCGTTTATTCCATTCCTAATGATGTGCGACTTTTTTTTCCTTTGGCCGTTAACAGAGGCATCCGTGCGTCTAACCCATTTCACACCACCGTCATGCTTTAGCGAGGCGATAATGAACTTGCAGAAGGAAATGCAGGGGCTTTGGCTCTCTTTTCAGAGCAGTGTCTTGCCTCTCCTGCTGTTGGGTGATTGAATTTTGAAACTGTAAAATGCATCGACAGACCTACCAACCTGACTTGCCCGAGCCACAGCCATCACAGTTTAGCTTCAATTCAGAGCTCAGTGCGACTCCTGCCTGATCAATTTGTCATCCCTCTAAATGGAAACTAATTACTTCCCAGGGAAAGATTGCAGGCAAATACCAGCCTTTGCATCAGCGGCCCTCTGCAGCGAGGTGAAGGCAGGGTCCACGGGGTTTCACCAAAGGGGCCATTTCCCCTCTTTGCCAAGATAACCTCAGGAGGAATTTGTATTATTTTAGAGCGGCCGTGGTGAGCTAGCTGTGCCGTCACAGCCGCTAAGGTCAGCCATCGAGTGTGCGTCTCATTTCGTCGGTCACCTGGATGGTCCTGAGTCAGATGTCAAGGGCCGTTTGACTGCCAAGTTTCAACAAAAAACACCCTGGCAGGCATCCGATGGTGTCTGAGTGAGGATGAGCCAGCCCGCTGGCAGTGTGGACCACCGCTCCGCCCACGCCCCCAACAAGGGGACTCTTTTTTTTCTTTTTTTTAATCTCCGTGTGCAAAAACACAATCCTGGAAGCATCGTCGGGTGGCTGAATCACTGCCATCCACGAGGCATCAGACAGACGGTGCCGCTGATAGCTTGTCAGCAAGATTGACTCCGGTGCGGCGCCAGGACATCTAGGCCACGCGAGGCTGTGCTCGAGGCCTGCGTGAGTAGAGGGCCCTGGCTCAGGGCAGCGGGGCCGTGCGGGGGCCGGGCCAGGCCAGCCAAGCCCAGAGGCTGCCCGACGATCTGAGAAGAGGAGGCCTCTCCAGTTCCTGCCCTTGCCCCGTGTCGGGGGCTGTCTGCCGGAGCCTGTGTTGAGCTGCCAGGCAGGCTGAGCCGTCGAGGGCTGGGGGCTGATCCCACCACCTTGGTGTCAGGCTGAGCAGAGGTCTGTAGCCACGCCCTGGCGCTGTGATCTCAGGCTTGGACCCTCTCCCAGCAGAAGCCAGATAAGACCTAGGGGAGAGGTTGGTTTGGTTCAGCAGCTGATTGGCTCCCCGACTGTTTGTCTTGCGTTCCATGTTGGGGACATGTTCACACTCGACCTGAGCTTGGCTTGGAGGCTCAAGAGATCTAGTCACAGCCCCCTGCAAAGCTCCCTCCACCTCCAGACAGTGAGCTTGCCCCCTCATCCCTCCAAGTAGTGCTGAAGCAGCAAGAGCCCTGGAGGGCTGTGTGGCTGGAGGACCAGGGAGAAGCCACTTCCTGGGCCTGCTCGCCTTCCCTCTGCCCCGCTGAACATCCCTGAATGTGACGACCTCAGGGGGCCATGCCAGCTCTCCAGGCCAAGGTCCACAGCCTCTGTGAAGAGTGGTTTGCTGTGAAATTCAACAAAAACCCAGAAAAATGGTTAGCTTGGCCAGCGCAACTTTTCAGTAAGAAGCAGTGATGGCTCCTTGGAAATGATGTGGCCTTCGTAATTCCTTCTGCCTGACTCCCACCAAACTTAAAGCACCTCAGGTCTCTTGTCCTCTGGGGGGTGTCTCCTGGGACTTGCACTTTGGAAGCAGGCAGGGACTGCCAGCTGGCAGGGAGGCTCATTTGCTATCTCCACCGCTGTCCTGCCCACCCTCTGCCCTCCCGGTTGTCAGCCTGCTGGGCAATCAGCTGAACCAGTGATAGAAGGACTGTGCTGAGTACATTGTGAAATGAAACTCGGCTTCCCTCTGGAACTCAGACCATGCGGTTGTACCCCAGCTACAGACAGTGGTGTGCCAAAAAAACAGGATTTGAGAAATCCATCATATTTCCCAGTTTCATCACAATCCAAGCCACTGACCCACCCCCATTGGCCATTCAGGAAATGTCACCCGTGGCCTGGTGTTATGTCAGGGGACTAGAAACGCTAGATGACGATTGCGTGTGCTTTGAGCCGTGGTTGGCCTGATGAGTGCTTACCCTTTCTTTGTCTCCGTTTTCTCATTTCCAATGTGGGGATAATGACAGTATTGAGAGCTCCCTCTTCTAGGGCTCTGTTGAGAGCTGAAGGAGTCGAGACACATGAAGAAGCTAGAAGAGCCCCTGCTCCGGTCCAAGCCCAGGAGGAATGCAATGCTGTTGTTAGCGGAATATGAGTTAGTGTCACCTGAAATCACTCCCACCAAACTAGAGCCATTTTCTGTATTCTGTGTGGCCACAGGCTTGCTGGGCCACCTGCGCCAAAGCATGTCGTGTCTCCAGACCTCAGGTTCCTTGTCTATAGCGTGGGGGGTGAAGGGGTGAGATGGGGCTGGGGCTGGCCTCAGTGTTTTCCAACCTGGCTGGAAGTGTCTGTGCTTGGTTGGCAGGTTTATGTTACCTGTGAAAGTGCCATGGTCTTGAATAGAGTTTATACATTCAGATCATTAAGCATAAGCATAGTAGACCATTTAGATTAGAGATACGGTACACACAGAAGAATGGATAAAGAAGATGTGATGCGTATATATAATGGAATATTACTCGGCCATAAAAAAGGGACGAAGTTGTGCAATTTTCAGAGACATGGATGGACCAAGAGATTGCATACAGAATGAAGTAAGTCAGAAAGAGAAAAATGAATGTCATATAATGCCACTTATGTGTGGAATCTAGGAAAATGATACAAACGAACTTGCAAGGCAGAAATAGAGACTTAGCTATAGAGACTGGATATATGGGTACCAGGGAGGATGTGGGGGTGGGATGAATTGGGAGATTGGGATCGATATATAGACACCACCATGTAGGTGGCTAGTGGGAAAGAACCCGCCCAGCAGTGCAGGAGATGTAAGAGACGTGGGTTCAATCCTAGGTTGGGAAGATCCCCCGGAGAAGGGAATGGCAACTCACTCCAGTATTCTTGCCTGAAGAATCCCATGACAGAGGAACCTGGCAGGCTATGGTCCACAGGGTCACACACAGTCAGACACGAGACTGGAGTGATTTAACACAGCACAATGAGAACCTAACGTATAGCATAGGGGCCTCTATTCAGTGCTTTGGGGTGACCTGAATGGGAGAGAAATCCAAAAAAGAGTGGGTATGTGTATACATAGAGCTGATTCACTTTGCTGTGCGGTAGAAACTGACACAGCACTGTAAAGCAGCTACACTCCAGTAAATGATTAATTATTTCAAAAAAGAAACGTGGCCCGCAGACTAGGAGGTCAAAAGAAATGGAAGGAGCATTTGCAAAGATCAATAATAATATGTGCTAAAATGAGTTTATTCTTTAAAAGTTCCCCTGGATGAAGGATTAGAAGTCCTCTTTTGAGGTAAATAGAGAATTTAGATCTGTTTTGAAATTAGGAGGTGCCTTTTCCCCCTGACCTAAATCTCTGATAATGTGTATTACCAAAAAAAGCTACCATGTTAAAATGAGATAGATAAACATTGATCACATAGAAACATAAATGATGGTCTCCGGAAACACATGGCCCACCCAGTACAACATTTAAGAATGTCCTAGAGGGGATTGTGTGAGTTGTTGGAGATTATCTGTGTGTCAGATTTCCCGTAGTTTAACCATGTCACTCGGTGTGGTGCCTTAGCATGTTGATAGTCGGGAACCTTTCAGGCATAAGTAATGGAACTAAAATGGTTTAAACAACATGGGGAGATATTATTCCCAAAATCGCCTGAGTAATTCAGCTGATATACAGCAAGTCTTCTACATACGAACCTTCAAGTTGTAAACTTTCAAAGACACAAGCATACTACATTGCTGGTTGTGTTAGTCGGCTGACTTTGAGCTTAGAAACAAATTGGACTTAGGAACGCACTCGTGAAACAGAACTCATTCGTATCTCGGGGACTTAATTGCACTGGAACCCTGCACTGACTGCTCTGCCATTCTCTTAGCCTCTCTTCAGAGTTTCAAAATGGTATCGTAGTTATCAGTTGCCTTTTCTTCAAGAAGCCACATTCACAGACAGACAGCAAAGGGTTTTTTGTTTTTTCTTCTTTACGTATCCTTGTCTTTTTATGAGGAAGAAAGTCTTTTCCAGAAGCCCCACAGTGAACGTCCTCTGGGGTCTTATTGGCTAGAATTGAATCCTGTTCCTGCTCCTGACACAGTCACTGTCAAAGGCCAATGGGATTTCTAAAGTTGGACTGATGCCCCTGTAACAGGGAAAGACCACCTGCCCAGAACACAGTGCCATATGGAATCCAGGCAAAATCTGGGTTCGGTGAACTCAAAGGATTTTGATTGGGGCCATCAACAGAGTCTGTTGTTGTTGTTCAATTACTAGGTTGTGTCCAACTGTTTGTGACGCTATGGACTGCAGCCCACCAAGTTCCGCTGTCCTCCACTCTCTCCCAGAGTTGGCTCAAATTCATATTCATTGTGTAGGTGATGCTATCTAACCATCTCATCCTCTGACACTCCCTTCTCCTTTTGCCATCAATCTTCCCCAACATCTGAGTCTTTCCCAGTGAGTCAGCTCTTTGCCTCAGGTGGCCAAAGTATTGGAGCTTCAGCACCAGTACTTCCAATGAATATTCAGTGTTGATTTCCTTTAGGGTGGACTGGTTTGATCTCGTGCGGTTCAAGGGACTCTCAGGAGTCTTCTCCAGTGTCACAATTCGGAAGCATGAATTCTTCGGCATTCAGTCAAACTACAGGGTCTGCCTGGGTCTTTAAAGGTGGTTGATGTTGACCTACCACTTTGTAGATTAGGAATCCGTAAGCATGAACCATGTGGAACTGCAAAGAATGTGAAGTGCTTAGCAGCAGAGATAGAACTAACATCTCTCTCCTGTTATTCTTACTCTCATTCTCTCTCAAGTTTCAGTCCGGCTTTATTTTCTGTTTTCCAGTGCTTAACATCAAACATAATAATTGCACATTTCAGCTGACACTGTTACCCTAATAACGACCTCATCGACTGCTACCAAGAAGGTTGTTTACAAATGAGAACGTGCACATCCAGATATCCCAGTCTAGCTTCTTCAACTGTGAACCCACAGTTTTATCAGATTGATTCTACTTGAAAAGCAAACACACAGAGAAATCTTTGTTCCCAAGGAGTTTCAGTCTCGATGAGAAAACTCTCCTGTGCCCGCGATAGTGCCCAGTCACTCAATCGTGTCCGGCTCTTTGCGACCCCCTCGACTGGAGCCCACCAGGCTCCTCTGTCCATGGGATTTTCTAGGCAAGAATACTGGAGTGGGGTGCCATTCCCTACTCCGGGAGATCTTTCCCACCCAGGGATTGGACCCACATCTCTTGAGTCTCCTGCATTGGCATTACCACTTGTGCCACCCCATGATGCTTACAGATAAATCATCAGTGCCAACTGATTGATAGATGACCTGGGTTCAGATCAGAAGGAAGGAGAGATCATTTTGGGTGCATGGCTGAGGCCTGACTTCAGGAAGGAGGGAGGAGGAGGTCCAAATAGCATGATTATAATGATAATGGCAACAATCACAATATGTGTTCAGTATTCACTGTTTCCAAGATAAAGTTGTTGTTGTTGTTTTTTTAATTTCTGATATATTTTTTTAAATTTTTATTGGAGTATAGTTGCTTGAAAACAGTTTTAAACATTACATGTTTTGACTCACTTCATCCTCACAGAAACCCTGTGAGATGGAGTTTACTGTTTTCTTGTCTCCACTTTAGGTATAAGGATAATGAGATAGAGTTGTTGTTCAGTCGCTAAATTGTGTCTGACTCTTTCGATCATGGAGTGGCTTGCCATTTCCTTTCCAGGGAATCTTCCCAACCTAAGGATCAAACCCAAGTTTCTGTATTGTGAGCTGATTCTTTGCCAGCTGAGCCACCAGGGAAGCCCAGTGAGATAGAGAGAGGTAAACTAATACACCAAGGCCATCCAGTAGGATGTGGTAGAGTTAGACCTAAGGGTCTGTGACTCAGGGCCTTCACTTAAGCTCACCTGGCCTTGGTGTAAGCAAACTCATAGACAGTTCAAGGCTTTGTGAGAGGGGACTTCTTACATACTGGTTTAGCTGAAGGGAGAATTTATAGCAAGATCGTGGGACATAAGGGAAGGGATGTTTTCACTAAATTCAGAATGTGATCTGACCATCTGGATCTCAGAAAACACTAGCACACCCATAAACCTAAAGAACACCCAAACCAATATTGAATATGGATTCTCTCCATACTTTTGAGCCTGCATTTTGGCTCAGAAATGCAGGTAACGGATGTTTCTGTGTATCTGTAAGTGTTCAAGACAATGCCAGACTATTATGATCCCCTAATACATTGCACATGCCATCATAATTGCACATTGCCCTGATCCCATGTGTACTGCTGTGATCAGATGTATATTGGGAAAGCTTCAAGGCCCATTAATTATGATTGACTGAGTGGTGGTTGACTGCCTTCAGCATGTCTCCCAGTGTTACAATAAGCAGGAATCAACACAGGGTGATAGTATCCAATACCCTGAACCACTTCTATTTTGCAGTGAAGGCTGAAGGTCATTAGCAGCTCTGCAGTGTACTAAACAGAGCTGTCACAGCACAGAACCCTACTGTCTTATCATCCTTCTCTCTCTTTTTTTTTTTTTTTTTTTTGGAGGTGGAATTAAACAGGTTGTACCTTCTAAGATGTTAAAATGGAATTTACCTGGCAGCCAGAGGAAAGGGGATTGATGTTGTGCAAGTACAAGGAGTTCGTGAACGTAAGGTCCTAGATCATCATTTCTGCTTAAGATCACGTGCCTCGGCAAATCTAGAAGATGGCACTGAGGAAGACCCCAGGATGTCTCTTTAGGAAAATGAGCCAAGACATAGAAAATTGGGGTAGCCCCAAAGAACAGTGCTATTTGTGGTATTTTCATGACTGGAAGCTAAAGGTGGGCTCTAGTTTACTCTAGGATATTCACATCTTTTCTGGCCCTTCACAGTGGTGGTGGGGGCTGGGGGTAGGTTTGGTAGTTGATTGGTTTTTGTCTGACCTGATATTCAGGTGCCTTTTCCTAGTATCAGTTCAGGTCAGTCGCTCAGTCATGTCCTACTCTCTGCGACCCCATGGACTGCAGCACGCCGGGCTTCCCTGTGCATCACCAACTCCCGGAGCCTACTCAAACTCATGTTCATCGAGTTGGTGATGCCATCCAACCATCTCATCCTCTGTCATCCCCTTCTCCTCCCACCTTCAATCTTTCCCAGCATCAGGGTCTTTTCCAGTGAATTAGTTCTTTGCATCAGGTGGCCCAAGTATTGGAGGTTTAGTTTCAGTATCAGTCCTTCCAATGAATATTCAGGACTGATCTCCTTTAGAATGGACTGGTTGGATCTCCTTGCAGTCCAAGGGACTCTCAAGAGTCTTCTCCAACACCGCAGTTCAAAAGCATCAATTCTTTGGCACTCAGCTTTCTTTATAGTCCAACTCTCACATCTATACATGACTACTGGAAAAACCATAGCTTTGACTAGATGGACCTTTGTTGGTAGAGTGATGTCTCTGCTTTCTAATAGGTTGTCTAGGTTGGTCATAGCTTTTCTTCCAAGGAGCAATCATCTTTTAGTATTTTATCTAATAACTTTCCTTTATTATTTAAATAAAATGTTTAAAAATAGTTTTCTCTTCATTTTTATATTTCCTCCTTGAAAATCTGACTGCTCAGAATATTTCAAATACCTGGTTGAATGGCTTTCGAAAAATGCCTTATATTGGCAACGTGGGTGCTAATCCTGACTCCAGTACTTAATTTTGTGAGTTTGGGTAAAGTACATGTACCTCTGTGATTCCCAGATTCCTCCAGACTTCCCTCCCCCAAGTGGCCTCCCACCATTGCCAACGAAAATCCTATCCCTTTCTGAAGACCCATTCAAATGCTACTTCTCTCCTTGATATCACATCCTCTTCATTTCCTTCAAGTAATCAATAATCCATTGACTTTACTTCCTGTCCTCTTGAAGTGCATGCTCTTTGGGAGGCAAGGTCATATCTGGTATCTTTAGTTGTCTTTGCGCTCCAGAATGCTTAGCAAAAGATTGGTTACCATAAGTACTCAGATGCTGGAAGGATGAAGAAATATGTCCATCTTGAAATCATCAATTGTATTTGTTTCTTTTAAGTCAGTGGCTCTCAACCATGGTGCTGGCCTCACTGGGGCATTACAATCAATTATAAATGTGTTGTTATAAAAATGTTGTAATTGTTAGGCTTAGAAATTATAAAGTAGTTAATGTTTTTTGTAAATAAAAATGTTTCCCTTCAGTAATATTCTTCTTAATGATGATAATATCATCTTTCAGTGTTAATACTTCAATATGACTTTCCTTTGCACTGTGATCTGTTTCTTGAAGGGTGGAATTAGAGTCAGGACCCAGGAAATTGTATGTAATCCACAGCCTGTCTTTTCAGTGCCCTAGCCCATATTAACCTAGAAATCGCTGTTAATGATTATGGAATGGTGGAATTACTGTAGTGCTTTCCTACTAAAGATTTGGGGGCTTTGTCAAAATGAAAATTATCTGTCAGTTTAGCAAAAGAAGAACCATTATGCTAAACCAGGGTCAGAAAACTCTTTCAATAAAGGGCTATGAAACTTTGAGAGCCATGCAGTCTTTTAGCAACTACTCAACACAACACAAAAGCAGGCAGAGACAATACATGAGTGAGTGGATGTTGTCGTGTTCCGATAAAACTGTATTTACAAAATGAAATGTTGGGCAAGATTTGGCCCATCTAATTTGGCCCAACATCTTAGACAGGTCTGCTCTAAGCCAGAGGGCACACAGGGTGGGGTAAATACACTGGATACTTAAAAAAAAAAAAAAATTGTATTCATCACATTTATTCTCCTTCCTTTGCGATATCTAAAGAGTTTCTGCAAGGAAAGAAAAACTGTGGGATGGTAATCTTGTTTACTTAATATGTAAGAATATACAGTATTAAATATTTCAGGATAAACAGTCTCTAGACTTACTCAGCATAAGAAATGAGACTAAATCCTGTTCGTGCTTTAAATACAGCCATGGAGGCCAGTTCATTAAAGAAAGGTGAGTACAGTAGGAAAAAGTACCTCGTCTGCCAGGCAGTTTGCTTTCGCGGTGTTATCCATGGTGCATTATTTTCCATCTTGGTAGTTTCTCTCAGCAGGATATTCAGGCTCGGCCTTCCTATTGAGCTTTTTTTTTTGTGTGTGTGTGTGTGTGTGTGGTAATGGCTTGAAAAATCATCATTTCTCTTTTTAAATTACTGCATGAATCCATAGCCTTTCTTGACGATCAACAGGCCAGCCATGTGAAGTAAACCTTTAAAGCAATGTGTCTTAGAACTCAGATTCAGAAATGACTCTGTCACAGTCTGTGCTGGAACCGCGAGAGCAGCAGGGCCCATGCCCTTGGGATGCCCCACCCCACGGGCTGAGTCCCTGGTGGCTCAGATGGTAAAGAATCCACCTGTAATGCGGGAGGTACCGATTCAGTCCCTGAGTTGTGAGGATCCCCTGGAGAAGGGCATGGCATCCCACTCTAATTTCTTGCCTGGAGAATCCTATGGACAGAGGAGCCTGGTGGGTACAGTCCATGGGGTCGCATAGAGTCGGACACAGCTGAGCAACTAACACTTTTCATTCACACCACTGGATGTGGTTTTGGGGCTTTTGGTAGTGGCCACAAATAGTGGTTCCTGCCCACCTTGGCTTTTCTACCTTCTCACAGCCAAGGGCCAGGACAGCGCCCTCAGAGCTCAGGCCCCCTTCTGTCCCCTCTGACAGGAAGAATATCAGCTCTGGGCGGGCTGGGACCACGCCCAGCTCCAGAGGCCCTTCCAAGCCCCATGTCCAGTCTCCCAGCCAGCCGTCAGACCCGAGGTGGGGAAACTCAAGAGGGAAGCAGATGCCCCACACCCTCACTGTGTCACAGCCATTTCCTGTCCTCTCCTGCTGACATAGGGTGAGCTACTGGCATCCCAGTTGGCCCCCTAGTCCAGCCAGGACTTGAGCCCTGTTGACTGCAGCAAGTAACAGAACAGTCCAGTAAATATGTCTTTAAAAATAAAGATATATACGTACCTCCCATTTCCCGCCTGTTGTAGAGGCTCAGTGTTGTCACAGAGGACCTTTTGGTCTTTCCACCCTGTGATATCAGTGCTTTAGGAATGGCTTCCCTCGCACATGCAAGCTGGCTGCTGAGGCTCCAACATACTGTCACACCTTCATGTGGCACCATGTCACACAGGAAGGCAGGACAGGAGATAAAAATCGAGGGCGCTTCCTTCTTTCTGCTCTTTTTAAATCTCCCCAGAAGCTCCCAGTGGTTTTCCTTTGGGGGCCTCCTGGCTGCAGCACCATCACTCGCCTCCTCGCAGAGGGGAATGAGATCACCTTCACTGGCTTTGACAATCACCGTCTCCCCTAATGCTGGACGCACACCACAATTAGGGCTCTATTGGCAGAGAAGAAAGGGGAATGGTGGTTGGGTAAGCAGCCAACTGTGTCTGCTGCCCCTGACCTGACTGCCCCACCCCCAGTGGGGAGCTAGAACACCTTTTCCTTTGACCCACAAATCAAAGCCTTGCCAGGAGTCTGCTGTCTGTGGGTAGCTCTCTGGAATTATTGCCAGCAGCGGCCTTTCCTGGTCATTAGCAGACATCTGGATATCCCATCGGTGCTTTCTCTGCCTGGCAGGACTTCCTGATGCCTACTGGGATCTGAGCTTCTGAGTCTTTTGGATCCTCTGTCTTATCCACCTGGCTGACTCTTTTTGGTCTTCTGTACCTTGATCTGTCCCTTCTGGGGTATATATAAGACACTTTGGGACCCTTAATGCCTTTATAAAAAAAAAAAGCCATTTCATTTTTCACAATACAGTCATACATCTGCAGTTTTTTTGATTATGGCACAAAATTACCATGACTTCGTATTATTTTAATAGATTACTTTTAAAAATAGTAGATAAGATTTTAAAAATTCAAATAAATTTGAAGGATTCTCTTCTGCTAACCTTAATTTCTTGGGATATTTTTTAAATGCTAGTTAATTCTGTGATATAAACTAGTGGCTCTTGGATTTTTGATATCACATATGGAGAACTGTAGGAAGTTGTTTCTTATCAATATCTTTAAAAACATTATTAAGAGTTAGCTAAATAGAACTAGACTTTTTTAAAAAGAGATTGATAACTTACAAAGCACTTGGATACGTATTCTTCTAATACCTTCTATAACTATTGTTCCCATCTCACAGATGAGAACAAGTGAGGTTCTAAGGGCTAAAGGGACTCAGCCAGGTTCTACCTCTCTCCGCATATTTGGTACTGAAACTAGCCCTTCTGAGTCCCTCTGGGCACTTATCCTTTTTCTGCCACAGACGGTCCAGTCCCCATGGCAGTATGCAGGGTTATAGAAGCCCAGTGATATCCACGGATAGCCCAGCCGTGCTATCTGCTCTTTTCAACCTGTGCTACTTTCCCCAGACTTTTCTTTCCTATGGTGAAATTTTCACTAAGAAATAATAAATGCAAACAAAGCAGGTATAATAGGTTCAGTTACAGGTGACCAAGACCTTAAAATAACAGTGAAAGTGTTAGTCACTCAGTCGTGTCCAACTCTTTGCAACCCCATGGACTGTGGCCGGCCAGGCTCCTCTGTCCATGGGATTCTCCAGGCAAGAATACTAGAGTGGGTAGCCATTCTTTCTCCCAGGGATCTTCCTGACTCAGGAATCGAACCTGAGTCTCCTGCATTGCAGGCAGATTCTTTACCATCTGAGCCAGCAGGGAAGCCCAAAATAACAGTGGCTTGAAAAAGAAGTATCTTTCTCATGTTCAAGTTTGAAAGTAAGAGGCATTCCGTGATGGCCCAGTGGTTAGGATCCTGCACTTTCATAGCTGAGGGTGTGAGTTTAATCCCTGATTGGAGAATGAAGATCCTGCAAGCCACAGAGTGTGGCCAAAAATTTAAAAATGTTGGAAGTAAGCATGGCAGAACCCTGTTCCTCGGAGACCCTGGGACCTGGTCTTCTTCCCACTGTGTGCCCCATGCAGCCTGCTTCCTGTGACGCGAAATGGAACTTCATCCAGGCATGACCTTTCCAAGTAGCAGGAGAGGTGTAGAGGGAAGGGGCAAAGGAGGAAGAGGCTGCTCAAATCAGGGATCGAAAGTCAGGTTTCTAGAAGCCTCCAGGATCCTGCCACAGCCTCTCCCAGCTTCAAGGAAGACTAGGAAATGTAGTTTCGTTTTGGACAGCTTCATCAGACAAAAATTCTAGTACTGTGGAAGAATGGGATATCTGGTAACAGGGAACTTCAGCAAGAGCTTGTAGAAAGTGTGGGAAAGAAGCAAAAAATGGGGACCAAACTGACATTAGGAAGTCATGATGCCTGTTAGCGGTGTCCTTTGTGAAGGGTCCTGAAGTGACTCTCCGTTCATTCATCCAGTAGCTTTTTCTTCAATACCATGTACCAGTCTAAGTTGTATATACTGTGGATATGCCTAGAGGAACATACCATGGCGAAGGCAGGAGGGGCGGCTCTTTGAAGGGTCAAGGAAAGGTATTCTCGGGAGAGTTGAAGGACTGAAGGATGTGAAGGAAGGGACCAGAGGAAGACCTGGAAGGAGAGATGTTCTTGACAGCAGGAACGCCAAGGGAAAAGGCCCTAAGATTTGACGCGTCCGGATCTATGGGTCCATGCAAAGAGGCAGATGCTGGGCCTGCAGCAGTGTGAGCCAAGGGGGCAGGGTCAGAGGTGGACACAGCCAAGGGGAGGCCCCACATGGCCTGCTGGACCGCAGTGAGAAGGCCGGAATTCATTCTCAGTACTTGGGGACGCTGTCAGGTGGCTTTGATCGGGGCAAGACTGGGTATGTTTGGATATACCCATCCCTGGGTGACTGAGACAGTGTTGCAGATCCGGCGGACTTGTCATTAAAGATCTTATTAGGCAGAGCTCCTCGGCTCTCTGGGTGGCGCAGTGGTAAAGAACTCGCCTGCCAGTGCAGCAGGCTCAAGAGAGGCTGGCTTAATCCTGGATCAGAAAGGATCCCCTGGAGGAGGAAATGGCAACCCGCTCCAGAATTCTTGCCTGTAAACTCCCGTGGACAGAGGAGCCTGGGGGATTGCAGTCACGGGGTCGCAAAGAGTCAGACATGACTGAAGTGACTGGCACACACGTGCGCACATGTGTCGACAAGTGACTCCGCTTGGTTCTTGCATCCAGGCAAGTTGTAATCTACCACAAGGAGCCTCTGCTCTGAGTGACAGCAGCTCAGATAAGCACGCCACCCACGTGCTGAGGTTCAAGACCCATTTTTGTTCACGTCCCATTAGCAGGTGTGTGATTCTTGCTGGGACCTTTGTATTTAAAAATCACAGAAAGAGCCCTGGAACATTCCTAGGGATGAGGGACGTGGAGACAGAATGTCAGGTTCTGCTGACGACTGTCTTCTAGAACCCCTCAGGTGCTTCACTGATATCCCCTCTGATGGTTTCTCTGTGGCTTTCTGATGGCATTCTGCGGTTTGCCGAGATGTCCCTTGTGGCTTCCTAATGTCAGGACAAAGCCCAGGGATGGGCAGGATGTGGTTGCCGGTCGGTTTCCATCGGAGGTGTCCTCAGGGCGTGTGGGCATGAGTGAGCCCTCCGTCCTTCCGTCTGCCTACCAGCCTCGCAGGCGAGGAGACATCATACGCGAAAATTCCATCGACGTCGTGTACAGTGAAAATCAGCTTCTTTTTTCCCCAAAGAGGCAGGGGAGCTGCTACTTATACGAGTGAGCTAGACACTGTCTCCAGAATGCAAAGCACCGACCTTTGTATTAGAAGTGAAATATTTAGATAGCAATCATTATGGAGCTCTTTTTACAGCAAGGCAGGCCAGATAAACAGAGAGAAAGCTCAGGGAAAGGCAGCACAAAGGAGGTAATAATATCTGATTAGCTAAGCAGCTGGATAACTGAAGGAGAATTTGTTAAAAACCCATCAAGACATCAAAGCTGGATGGGAGCTATGCTGTCAGCCCGGGCCACTTGTGGAGCCGTCTCTGGAATATTAGCTGGCATCTAATTTGCTGCTATTTTCTCCCTAGCGCCACTTCTTCGCCGGGAGATCTGGGCGGGGTAACCTAACCCCTAGCTGTCATCGGGGCTTTTTCCATCCCCATTGTGGCCAAGGATCCGGGTCTGGAGTGGCTGTGTTGGTATTTCAGTCATCCCAGACGTACTTGACCACGTGTGAACAAGAAACCTTGTGTTTCTGGGGACAGGCGGCCGGGAACTTGAGAACTTGATCCCCTGGAGGCCCTGGGAGGATTGTTTCCACAGAACTCAGATTTGGCATGTGACTGGTCCCCTCTGTCACAGATAGGTCTGAAGGACCGTACTCTGTCTGCCCAAGAGGGGAAAAGGGGTGGGAAGGTCCCTCTGCCATAAAGTCAAGCTTCTGCAAAAACAGAGGATAACGGTGAGGCTCTCCTGAGAGCGTTCTCTCTGCCTCAGCATTCCTAGCCCCTTGGTAGCTGGGGTGGGGGGACCCTGAGTCCAGCTTGGGTGGGTATCTGCCATGGACATGGTGGGGCTCTTTTTTCTTTTTTAAAATAAACTTCACTCTCTTTTTTAGAGTATTTATTTGGCTACCGGGTCTTAGAGGCATTGCAGGATCTTCATTGTGGCATGTGGAATCTAGTTCCCTTTCCAGGGATCGAACCCAGGCCCCCTGCTTTGGGAGCACCAATTCTTAGCCCCTGGCTCCTTTTGAAAGGAGTGGCGGGTCCTTGACCCACACATCTCAGCCTCCCACGTGAAGATGATGGTCCTGATCGTGAAGCTCTGGGGCATCTGCTTGTGGCAGGGCTCCCCTGGGGGCACCCGTGATAGTAGTGGGAGGACCCCCCCCCCCCAACCAGGCACACCTGCACACGTGCTCACGCGTGGAGGCATAGGTGCGGGGTCTCTTCAGATAAGGGCTTCAAAGCTCAGCTGCCACCGCAGAGCTGGCTCCTGCCGCCTACAAGAACCTTTGATCCATCTCCCTGTGGAATCCAGCCCCTCGCGGGGCCCATGTGCTTTGAACCCAGGGCCAGCCGCATCTCTCTGAGTCCCCTTAACACAACCAAGAGCGTGGGCTTCTGGGGGACTTCTTTTCATCTTCCCTAAATTGTGAGGGGTACTTATTTCAACGTTATCCTATAGGATTCTTAAGAATGGCCTGGGTGAGGTTTCAGAGCTGAAAGGCAAAAAGAACTGCAAACAGGAGCCCAGCATCTGGGCAACTTCCTCTCCAGTTATGGATAAACCACATGCAGATAGAAAATTGGAAGAAAAGGAGATTCATCGTAAGGCTGCGTGTTTTTTTTATTCGAGGTGGAAGGGGGTTTGGAGAAAACTGTCATGGATAAAATCCAACTTTAATGACAGTCTGAAGCCCTGAAGCACAGACATATTGCAGAGCTAATGTATTATTTTGTTTTTGTTTATTCTGCAGAAATGGGGAAATTTCATTTTTTAGTCGAATTACAAGCTCCCCTTTTATTATTCGCAGGCCCTAACGTGCATGGCAGCCTGAGCCAGAGCGCCCTCAGCGATTTTAATACCCAGCTTCTTTGCGAATCTAAACGGGTTTTCCAGCCGGCTCCCTGACGGGCCTCGGGCCTTGTTGGAGTGGTGTTAGACACATCGAAAGCTGCTTAGGGCAGCTGGGCTGCTGTGTGCTTGCGGGGTGGACCCGGAGCCTTGCTGTGAGACCCACCTCCCCTCAGAGGGACAGGTCTGGGGATTAGCAGGGATTAGCAGTGGGAACGGGCGTGGACACAGAGGAAGGGCTCTGTTAGGGGCCCTGGTGGAGGCTTTGCTCCTGGCCACCCCAGCTGTGGCCAGCGTCCCCTCCTCTGCGTTGCTGAGCCTTGCTGGAAGGCTCTGTCGAGTCCATTGCTTCTCAGTCCTGGCCTGCACCCTCGGGAATCCTAGTCCTGACCCCTGGGTCCTAGTCAGATTCTTTCTTTCCTTTTTTAAAAGATTTTATTGACTTATTTATTTTTGGCTGTGCTGGGTCTTCATTGCTGCTTGGGCGCTTCTGCGGTGGCAAGCAGGGGCAACTCCCTAGTCGCGGTGCTTAGGCGTGTTGTGGTGGCTTCTCTTGTTGCAGAGCACGGGCTCCAGGGCGCACAGGCTTCAGGAGTCGCAGCTCCCCGGCTCTAGAGCATGGGCTCAGTTGCTCCAAGGCACGTGAGACCTTCCCTGACTGGGGATCAAGCCGGTGTCTTCTGCACTGGCAGGCGGATTCTTTACCACTGAGCCACCAGGGGGAAGCCCTCGTCTCAGGTTCTGATGTCACTGGTCTGGGTGTGACCTGGGCATCCAGATTTTCAGCTCTCAACCCCTGCTTGGGTGGTTCTGTGTGCAGAAGGGGTGAGGAGTTAGTGCCCCGTGGCCCTGTGGGTTCCTGCCTCAAGACGCAGCTGGTAAGGAGATGGCTTCTGAGGTTCTGGAGCTTTGTCTCTTGCCAGCTGTGTGACCGGGGGCATGTTCAGGGAGCTGGCTTCCTTGTCGGTAAGACAGTAGAATAGCTGTAGGGTAAAGAGTGCCCAGGTGGCTCCGTGGTAAAGAACCCGCCTGCCAATGCAGAAGACGTAAGAGAGGCAGGCTCGATCCCTGGGTCAGGGAGATCCCCTGGAGAAGGAAGTGGCAACCCACTCCAGCCTTCTTGCCTGGAAAATCCCATGGGCAGAGGAGCCTGGCGGGCTACAGTCCATGGGTCGCAAAGAGTCAGAGACAATTTAGCAACTCAACAACAACAGAAAACGGGCAGGTAAGGCCCTGCACTGGAAGATGTGTGAGCATGGTGGGGGCATGTGGGGAGTGCACAGGCTTGGGGGTGGGGAGGCCCTGCAGTGCCCATGCACACACACTCACACACACACACACACAGACACACACACACGCTTCGGGGGAAGGACCAGGATCTCGGTTTGAACTGATGAGTTTGTCCCCTTAGACAACTTCTTAGCTTCCTGTAGAACGGGAATCATCTCTTCCCTTTGGTGAGACTCAACTGTGTTCATCAAGAAATCGGACCATGCTGGCTTCAGGTAGTTCTAACACAGAGGCTCTCACAGAGGCAGCCCCCTACAGGCCCAGGCACTGGCCTCAGGTTTAACCCTTGGTTCGAGGTGCAGGGGTGGCTTCTCAGGTGCTGTTGTTTACCATTTATCTGCTGTAAATATAACTCAAGGTTTGAGCCACCACCAAGAAAGCCAGTCTTGTCCCTGCAAAGTAACACCTTCATCTCCTGGAAAGAAGCAGAACCTTGTCTCGCAGTTCTGCCCAGCGTTTGCCTGGTGAACGGGACTGAAAGTGGGCAGGGGGACACTGGGAGCCAGAGGTGTGGGCTGGGGGGTGGGGGCGAGGCAGGCAGCTGTGCCCACACCGCCGTCCCTTTGAAGGTGGCCTTGGGTGGGGAGGGGGCTGCATCACTCTCCCACCCCCCACAGAATGCCTGCTATTCATCGCCGGGGGCTGCATGCAGGGCCTTCTCAGTAGAGCGGGTGGGCCCTCAGGCCTCAGCCCAGTACAGAGACCACGGGCCAGCCTCCCTTAGCGCCACGCTGCCCACAGGGCCCCAGAGAGGCCTGACAGTCTTGCAGGAAGGAAAGGGAAATGCTGGGGACTGTCTGGGAAAGAGTCCTCATCTCCAAACCCGGAGGCCACCTGACGGATGGTGAGTGGGCACTGATCCATTAGAAGCTGCAGTCCCTGCCTCGGGAGCGAGCGCCCTAGCTGCTTCTCAGGGGCCAGAGAGAAGCGGGACTTCATAAATCACTCCTCTGGCTCTGTTGCCTGTATCCCTAAAGCTGGTAGCCATTTATCCCAAATGAGGAAATAATAATGTCATTTCCCTCCAGCTTTTTCCTGGGAGAACATTCTAGAACGGAAGAGAGGCTGGTGTTGGAAAGACTCTTTCTGGGCTGTACCTTGTTAGAGGTGGGCGGAAGGAAGCTCATCTACTTCTTGCGCCGGCCCCCTGCCTCCCAGCCTGTCAGCAGCAGGGAGGGGATTTCGCGGTGAGAGGACATATGGGCAGGGCCTTATCCTGGGCTCTCAGCCGCTTCAGTTTGCTACTCTGGATAAAGTAAACTGATGTTGGCTTTCTTTTTCCTCCTAAATATTGAGTCTTAGCCTAGTTACGGAAGATAGGGTGGCTGTTCTTTGCTGTCATTGCCTGCCATCCTCTGCTGCTTTTCATCTGGAGGTCTTTAGTAACTTTCAGTCTTTCCCATTTTACAGATAGAGGGTAGTAAGTTCTATGGAATGACAACGGATGTATTTCAGAGAAACTGAAAGTTCTATATTTTCATTAGACTGAAGTCAGCTGGTGTTGCATGTGGACCCAAGAAGAATGGAGGCCTAACTGTAATAGCTCTCTGTTTCTCATGCATCCAACAGCCTTGATGTGGATCTCGCTGGTGGAACATGACTCTCCTCCATGCAGTGATTCAGGGACCCAGCTGTTTTGTGGCTGGGCTTCCATTCTCGTGGCTTTTCTGTCTCCTAAGCCACCTGCTCGCCTGCATCCTCCCGGCCAAGGGAAAGGAGACTAGAATTGACACATAACCTCCTCTGCTCATGGACTGTGGCCAAGCACTAGACGTGTGCCCTTAACAGGTTGCAAAGAGGATGTGCGTGACCTGGAAATGCAGTCCTTTGTTGGGTAATTGCTTACTTGTGACAACTCTGCTGTAGGAGAAGGATCATGAGATTGGTGGATACTTGGTGGATAATAATAAGTCGCTGATGCTTCTCAGGGTGACTTTCACTATTTCCCAGTCGAGCGTGTTCTTGGCTTCAGTCCCAGTATCAATCATGAGGCCTGGACTTGAACCCAGAAACCCAAGCTGTAGCTTTCCTTTGACTGCCCTAGGTGGCAATGGAATCCATGGGTTTGAGGGCAGGTGGACCGGAGGCCGCTAAAGCAAGATAGGCAGGCTGACATCCGGTCCTTACTGATGCTTTTGGGTTCATGCAGCAGGCTGGACCGGAAAAATCTCTCTTCAGTTTATGAGAGGATGAAGAGAGGGCAAAGGTCCCATGATGCTTGTTGTCTCTTTTTGATTCCAGACTCACCATGTCCCTTCAGTCACTTGTACTTGTACCTGTAAAGCTAACACACAGTTCAGCATCAAATTATTATGTGGCCGACCATGTAATAAATAGATTCATAAAAACCTGTATTTAAGGTGGCCGTTCACGCTGCACTTGCCCTGGCGTAAATGGCAGTGTGGGACTCCAAGCTGTATTTCGTGTTGTGGTTGAACTTGTAAACTGAAACCTCCTCGTTTCTCTCCCTTCTCAGCCCCCTCTCTGTCTGAACAGCTGTAATGAAGTTTGTCAAGCCTGCCCATTAGCTTTCACATGTAAAGATGGCCTTTTTATATTCAAATTTTTGTAATATATTATTTAATCATTAGGCAGTTTACTAAGTGTGTATTTGTGGCCATTGTTCTTTCTGAATGCCTCATCACCAAAGGAAAACATTGGGGAAAAAGATGCTTTCTTTCAGAAACTATGGTTTTTAGTAGAGGGAGTGAGGCATGTACCTTGCTGTTGGGAGCATCTTTCACTCAGATGAGGGGCTGGGGATTGTTCAGTGATTGGAGGGAAGGCAGGGAGACCTACTGACCCCGCCTCCAGGCCTAGCCAAAGACATATTGAACTAAATGAAGTTGCTATATTCAACCTTGTCCTTCAGAACAGCAATTTCATCAGATTCAGACTAACCCCAACCTAAGTTTCCGGTATTCTTGCCTGGAGAGTCCCCTGGGCAGAGGAGCCTGGTGGGCGGCAGTTCATAGGGTCGCAGAGTCAGACGCTATTGAAGTGACTTAGCACACAAATTTCTAATGAGATGTTTGTCCCCAAGGCCAGAGGTCACCAGCTTCCCCACCACTTGGCGTGTGCGCAGGTCTGTGACATGGTCGGGTAGGGCCTCCCTGGAATCCGCTGAGTCGCAGATCCTTGATGCATGGCGGTGGCTCCAGTTGCAGGAGCGCTTGATCTAGGGTGAACAGACCTGTAGACAGTCCAGCAGGGCTGGGGCCCCGGGCTGCCTGCGGCCGACAGTGGGAGGGTGTGTCAGGAAGGTCTCCGCGAGGGGCAGGTGGCATCTGAGCATGAGATGCTGACGGGGAGAGACGCTCTGCTTAATCAAAGGTGCCAGGAATGGCCTTTCCCTAGAGGCTGCAAGGGCAGCACTGTGAGCTGATTCCGGGGCTGGGTCCCTAGAATCAGGTCTGCCTCCTGGATCAGCCTCTTGCTGGCTGTGTGAGCTTAGGTCAGTTCCCCAACTTCTCTGTGCACCAGTTTCTTCATCTGCAAAGTGGGACTAGTAAGACTAGTATAATGGTTTATTGATAGACTGAAATGAGTTTATCTGTATAAAGGGCTTAGCAAGGTACCCAGTGCCTGACTCAGTGATATGTAAGTATTGCTGTTTGGTTCTTTTTAATTTTATTTGTATTTTTGGGTGAATGGGTCGTCAGTGCCATGTGGGCTTTCTCTGGCTGCAGCACACAGACTTCTCACTGTCACAGCTTCTCTTGCTGCAGAGCATGGGTTCTAGAACTCGTGGGCTCAGTAGTTGTGGCCCGTGAGCTCAGTGGCCTCGAAGCATGTGGAATCTTCCTGAACCAGGATCCAACCCATGTCGCCTGCATTGGCAGGAAGATTCTTAACCACTGGGCCCCCAGGGAAGTACCAGCACTGCTGTTTTTATGCACAGCTCGGAGGCATTGGCCACGTTTGACAAGCAGTGAGGCCTTCAGCCCGACGGATTGGGAATGGGGGAGAAGCAGGTCCCGAAAGGTGAGACTTAGATCACAGGACAGACGGAGATTTGGCTGTGGATCCCAGCGCTGGAAGAAGCCCACGAGCTGGCTGAGCCCCTGCCTATGAAACGGTGCCCAAGGCGGAGAAAGTCCCGAGACCCCACTGGTCCCTTGTCTACCTTTCTGTTCCTGTCTGAACATCTGTAGGCCCTTTATTTTTTTGCAGGAAGTGTACAGGTTGCCTCCTTGAACTTTCCTGTATAAGCATGTGGCTGTGGAGAATTCCTCTGCACCCCAGGATTCCTGCTCCCTCCTCCCAGTTCTGGGTGTTGCTGGGAGGGTGGTCAGAGCAGCCCCTCCTAGCAGCTGTTTGCGCCGTGGTCTTTTTGATGGTGCAAGGTGTACCCTGGGGCTGATTGTGTTCCTGAGAGTTGGAAGCTCCCGCTGGAGGGTTCAGTCAGCAACAGGAGAGCAACACTCCCAGCAACCTCAGAAAGAATAAGAAATGATGTTCTTGAAGGAAGTGGGGGGAGCTGCTGGCCGATGCTCCAGTACCATCTTCTTTAAAAAAAAAAAACATTCCCCTCCTCCCTCTGCCTTCCTGCAACACACCTTGTACTAAATACATTTTTCAGACCTGACTTTGTGCAAACACAATGTTGTTCTGCAAGCATTAAAAGGCAATTTAGTACTCAAAGGATTAAAAGCTCATGTTAAATTGAAGACTACACTTGGCATAAACATTAAAAATTGACAGAACACCCTGCACATTAACTGCACCAGGGCTTCGTAATTAGCATTTAAAAGTAAAACATAATTTCCTTACTGTTTCCTACTTACTCATTTATAATGCATTTATTATAATTCAGATGTGAGCAGGAGGCTTGCTACCATCATCAGCGAGTGAAAAATAATACCTGTGCCGAGCAAGAACCTGGGATTTATTAATCCAGCCTAAAAAAGCAAAACCAATCAAGAAGTCCCTCGCTGGGCTGGTTTGAAAGCCTCGCACTTCCCTGTGGAAGATCGACACAGGGTCCACAACAAAATCACCTTCACATTTCTTTTCCTTTTTTTTTTTTTTCTTTTTAGCTTTTTTACTAACAAAAGACTGGGCAGAAAATCCGAGCAGGCTTAGGCTGGGGACATACATCAAAAATCGACAAGCTGGCAGGTTACCAGAGGTACATGGAAAGAACTCATGGGTCCATTGCTTCTTCAAAACTCTGAGAAGACTGAAATGCAGTTTTCCCAGTGTGACGTGAAATCCTGCTGACGTAGCCCAGGTGGCCAGGTTCATAAACAAGGACGCCTGCTCAGGACACCTTGGTGCTCCTGCCTGAGTTGAGGCCGTTTGTATTTAGCATGACCCACTCTGTGAAAACTGATTGCAGTCCAAATCTGGTCTCACCGTCTTCTTCCTTAGTCCTAAACGTGCTGCCGTGGCTGTTTCCACACACAGTTCCTCTCTGCACCTTTTCCCTGTGTTGGGTAGTGGTTTTTGAACTTGACTCAGCAACCCCCATCACGGAGAGGGGCTCTCACCAAAAGGCAGGGGCTGACGGAACAGGTCCTGAATGGGGCTTGAGGCACGACCCTGAGGTCAGGTTTCCTCCATGGTGGAGTTCAGATCAGCAGTGTGCAGCCTGCCCTCAGAAAGTGCCGGGTCCTGGTGGTCCCCACGGAGAGAGCAAAGATAAGCCGCGCGTGGTTCCTGCCCTCGGTGCCTCTCCTCTAGAAACATCTGAGAACTCAGTACCGTTCCCAGGCTTCCTCTGGCCGGACCTCATTTGGAATGCAATCAAGAACACCTCGCCTCAATGTTATCTGAAGATCCTGACAAGTGTGTTCTGCTGAAACCAACCGCCCAGCCTGTCCCCAGGTGGCCTCGCATTCCCTGGCCGGGACGCTTAGAGTTTATCGGGTTAGCCAGTTGACAGGACAAATATAATTTCTGGGCTGCCAGGCCAGTCTGGGTGAACACATGACACGAGGGTGTTAAAAGCGGAGGAGACGTCTGAAAATAGACTTCCCTCTTGTCAGAACGCTGCCAGGGGGCTGGCCCAGCCCGTGGAATGTCTCAGGCCTGGAGCGTTTGGACGGGGGTGCACACTGCCCTGGGGAGGGGGTGGCAGCTTGGGGGAGAGGAGCACTCCTCCAGAGCCAGGTTCGCAAGGAACCAAATTGGCACCTTCTCTGTGACGGTCTTATAGGCAGAGAAAAGAGGAGGCTTTTCTCACAGATGTGGGCATATCCTGATACACGCCAGCCTCTTAGATTCTCCTTTCATCGTTTTAATGATTTTGAAAATTCCAGAAATGTATTCGTGCCCCTATATGACTTGAGATGCTCCCCTCTCTCGAAGAGCCATGAGCTAAAAACACACCCGAACAGCAGGCTGGAGTGAGGCTGGCCGGCTGAGCGGGGAGGCCAGGAGCCCGGACTCCGAGGCCGGCTCGCCTCTGAGCCCAGCGGGGCCTGGAAGGCAGAGGCGTGTGGTTGGCAGGTTCGTTAATTACCACCGTGTATTTTTTATGGGCAAATCCTTGGGTGTGTTTGTGGGAACAGAACCCTGATTTTAATTACATCCCTTCTGGTTATTCAGATTATATACTTCTAAGGATCTCGTTTCTCTGGCTCCTTCTACCGTACAGAGGTACAGAGGGTTCAGCAGAGAAAAGGCCCGTGCATTGCATTGACATAGACACAAAGCAGAGAATTTCAGAGCTCAAAGGGACTGGAGGTAGCTAGAGCAGCCCCTCCATGCGCAGACGAGGGAACTGAGGCGCAGAGTCATCTTGAGTGACTTGCCTGAGTTCATTCCACTCTGGCTAAAACCCGAGTCTCTACCGTGTACACTGTCCTGATCTGCAGGTAACCTTTCCCCCTCAGATTCTTTTTATTTATTGATGTATTTGGCTGTGTCAGGTCTTAGTTGCAACAGGCGGCATCTTGGTTGCATCACGCAGTATCTTTTGTTGTGGCGCACAGACCCTCTAGATGTGACACACGGGCTTAGTTTCCCCATGGCATGTGGGATCTTAGTTCCCCATCCAGGGATCCAACCCACGTGCCCCGCATCGCAAGGCAAATTCTTACCCACCAGACCTTCAGATTCTTAATAAAGACTGCAGTCAGAATTAGGCAATTCCTTGTTGATCCTTTGAGTGTTGAGGTTGTTTCATGAAGAGCCGTCACGGCAGCATTTTCTGTGTGATTCTGGCTTGATGCTTCTTTGGAACAAGAGCTCTCAGAATGTTTCATGGCTGTGCTGGGCAGGGGAGCAAACACAATTAGCAGATTCAAACAGATACACCATGCATCTCATGCCACTGAGTAGGGGATGTGCGTTTTTGAAGGCTTCCCAGGTGGCGCTAGGGTAAAGAACCCACCTGCCGATGCAGGAGATACAAGAGACGTGGGTTCAATCCCCGAGTGGGGAGGATCCCCCGGAGGAGGGTGTGGCAACCCACTCCAGTGTTCTTGCCTCGAGAATCCCGTAGACAGAGGAGCCTGGCGGGCTACGGTCCATAGAGTCAGAGGGTTAGACACGACTGAAGCTACTTAGCACACACAAGCACACATGCCTTTTGGAAGCAAAGCAGGCAGGACACAGGACACAAACTGGAAACAGAAGAGGAAGTTGAAGCACCCACTTGTAGGGTGGCCAAGGAGAGCCTTATGTTTTACATTCTGGCAGAACACAGGTGTGCTTGCAGCGCTAAACGGCCAGGTAGCACTCACTGTAGGTGTGGGTCCGCCCCCCACCGAGACCCATTCCTTGCTCACTCTAGACCTCCCCTCCCAAATACTTATTTAGTAATGGCATTTGGCTTTTTTTTAATTTGTTTTTTAATTGAAGGCTAATTGCTTTACAGAATTCTATTGTTTTCTGTCAAACCTCAACATGAATCAGCCATAGGTGTACATATGTCCCCTCCCTCTTGCCTCTCTCCCCTCTCCCTCCCCATCCTACCCCTCTGTGTTGATACAGAGCCCCTGTCTGAGTTTGCTGAGACAAACAGCAGATTCCCGTTGGCTACCTATTTTACATACAGTTAGGGTAAGTTTCAATGTTCCTCTCTCCATGCATCTCCCCCACCAACCCCCGGCAACCAGTGACCGATTTCCTGCTCTCTCTAACACTCTCTCTCTCCTAAACACTTATTTAATAATGGCATTTAGCTTTTTAACATTTTACTTGGTTTCTGGTCTTTTTAATAGAAAGTGAAAATGAAAATGTTCATCACTCAGTTGTGCCCAACTCTCTGCAGCCCCATGGATTATAGCCCACCAGGCCCTTCTGTCCATGGGATTCTCCAGGAAATTCTCTGGAGTGGGTTGCCATTTCCTATTCCAGGGGATCTTCCCGACCCAGGGATTGAACCCAGGTCTCCTGCATTGCAGGCAGATGCTTTACTGTCTGAGCCACCAGGAATTTTTTTTTATTAGAACTTGAAATTATTATAATTATTTTTAATAGAACCCTCTTTTAATTGACTTTTGGGCACACCAAGAGCCTGGGTGAGGGATGGAAGACTTCATAAAGGAAATGATGATTGTTAATACTTCTCTCGTTCTGCTCTGTCTTAATCAAATTATAATTGATTCCATCCACATATAAGTCCACAGACTTCCCTGTAGCTGAAATGGTTAAGAATCTGCCTGAAATGCAGAAGAATAGCATTCGATCCCTGGGTTGGAAAGTTCCTCTGGAGAAGGGAATGGCAATCCACTCCAGTATTCATGCCTGGAGAATTCCATGGACAGAGAAGCCTGGCAGGCTACATTCCATGGGGTCACAAAGAGTCAGACACGACTGAGCGACTAACACACACAGAAGCCCTGATCCTCATGTGTTTGTGTCAGAAACAGCAAGTGTTGAGTAAGAAGGCTGACCATTTTAATCTGAGATTAAGGTCTGTTACTGTTATTACAGAGTGAGGAAAGAAGATCAGGTCTAAGTTCTTGCTTAAGTTGAGCCATCAAAGGTGATGGATGTGCTTCAGACCCACTGACTCAGAGTTCTTGATTCCAAGCCCCAAGGAAAGTCTCACGGATGAGGCTTCATAGAATGGAGAGCTAGAAGTGACCCAGAAAAGACACTGGGCCCCACCCCGTGTCCAGTCACAGCCCAGGGCGGACACAGTTTACCATGTACATACTTGCCCATGGCCTCATAAATAAGGGCACTTCTTTTATAACTTTTCAGATTCTCAAGGGCAGTTATTGAGTTGGCCTTAGGATAAAAGATGCAAGAGACGAGGGTTCCATCCCTTGTTTGGGAAGATCCCCTGGAGGAGGAAATGGCAGCCTGCTCCAGTATTCTTGCCTGGAGAATCCCATGGACAGAGGAGCCTGGCGGGCTACAGTTCAGGGGTCGCTGAGAGTCAGACCCGACCGAGCACTGGGTCCTCTTGGGCTGCTTCTACAACTTTGCAGTCTTATTCCCTCTTTTTTAATTATTTTTCACTACAGTTTTTCTCTCAGATTCTGGGGACATCTTTTTGAGCACAGAAATGACAGTAACACCCAACATTCCCACGATAAATGTATGCCAAAGGTATGCTAATGTATATACATGTCAATATACTCCGGGACTCCTTTTGGAGTTGATGTAGTGCTTTTAAGATATAGGACTCATCACAGAAATCCTGAGGGGGCGGATATTCCAAAGCCTGCTTCACAGATGGAGCCCCATGGAGTCACAGGGCTGGTCAGAGTACAGACCAGACTGTGACTCCAAGGCCATGCGATGGACTCTTAACAGGACACCTCTCGCATCCCTGGTGTCCCCTCGGTTGACATGCGCTGTGAGTGGTCATCTGTTTTCCTTGAGACTGAAATCTTAGTTAACAAATGTGGAGCAGTTACCTAAAGGCCAGGTTTCTTCAAGGAGGTTTCTGTTGCTTGGAGTCTAATTCATTTTTGCTTAAAAAAAAAAAAAATGTCCATTTGCAAAAATCCAGCGCCTTTCTTCCAGGATTCTTTCTCGGTCCTATTGGCACCCTCACACTGAAACTCATCCTCTTTCGGCGCCCATTACTGCCCCGTTAGCACAGTCTGGTGAGTGGGTGAGGGGACGATGGCGGGGGGAGCTAGTGCCCATCCTCTGTATTGCTGACTGTGGAGAGTAACTGGACGCTTCCCTCTGCCAGTCTGTTCTTCACATGTGCTTTCACATCAGCCATCCCTGTGGTTCTCTCTCTGTTTATTTCCTTATCGTAGGCTGCAAAGCCAGCAAGACAGATCTATAGCCAAGCACTCAGGTTTAAAAAGAGAGAGATGGAGTGGAGAGGAATAAATAAGAGGTGTCATAGGAGGTGCCTGTTCTTCAAGGAACAAAACTTCTGATATCTAAGAAGTGGATGAAAATGATCCCGTAAACTTTTTCTTTTTTCTCCTCCATTCCTTGTTCTTCCTGGCTCTCATGCAGCCATACTCAGCACGGGCGTGCATGCTCAGTTACTTCAGTCATATCTGACTCTCTGCGACCCCATGGACTGTGGCCTGCCAGGCTCTGCTGTCCGTAGGATTCTCCAGGCAAGAACACTGGAGTGGGTTGCCATGCCCTCCTTCAGGGGATCTTCCTGAGTGGGGACTGAACCCGTTTCTACCTGCATCTCCTGCGTTGTAGGCAGACTCTCTACCCACTGAGCCACCTGGGAAAGCCCAGAACTAAGCACATGCATCTAATAACAGGCCCTGGGAGATGGAATCAGTGCAACGTGTGGCTTAGACGAGGAGTTTTTGCTTTGTTTTATTTGGGGATGCTGTGGATGAGTTAAGGTGCATCCTCATCCTTATTGAGTGGTATCCTTCTAGAGAAGCCCTTTCTGGATCTATTTTCAGGCTCAATAATGGGTGAATATGTGGTCAGACTTTTGCCTGATCTTAAAAACCAAACGGCAGATGAGAGCAGCCTCGCTTTGCTGACTAGGCGGTCTCCATCAGTTCCATCTTCTGTGCTCTCAGAAGAGAAGCCCGAACACCTGACCTATGCCTGCCCTTTGGTAAAGACAGAGAATTTTTCTTTTCCCTTCACAAGTCTGTGCTGCTCTCTGAGCAAAAAGAGAAGAGCTTGCGTTGCTGACATCTCCCAATGTAAGGCAGTTAATGAAGGAACAACATTAGAAAATATCAAACCTCCTGTTATTTGCTCAAATAGGTACATTGACTTGGTTCACCCCAGAGTGACCTATGACAGAGCAGGTTCCTAAGACTGTCCTCACCCCTCAAAAGAAACATAATACACTTTACAAACCCTTTAGTCACAGAGTTCAGGATCTACTTTCAGGTTATAAACAAAGAGGGTAGTGTTGTATCTCGGTTCTTTAATACAGTTTAGGAGCAGAATGTGTGGCTGTTGTTCAGTTGTTCAGTCATCCCTTCTCTTTGCCGACCCCGTGGACTGCACCATGCCAGGCTTCCCTGTCCCTCACTATTTCGTGGAGTTTGCTCGAACTCACGTTCATTGAGTCGGTGATGCCATCCAGTCATCTCATCCTGTGTCATCCCCTTCTCCTGCCCTCAATCTTTCCCAGCATCAGGGTCTTTTCCAATGAGTCGGCGCTTCACATCAGGTGGCCAAAATATTGGAGCTTCAGCATCAATCCTTCCAATGAATATTCAGGGTTGATTTCCTTTAGTATTGACCGGTTTGATCTCCTTTCAGTCAAGGGACTCCCGAGAGTCTTCTCCAGCACCACAGTTCAAAAGCATCAGTTCTTCGACGCTCAGTCTTCTTTGTGGTCCAGTTCTCACATCCATACGTGACTACTGGAAAAACTACAGCTTTGGCTATACAGACCTTTGTCAGCAAAGTGATGTCAGCCTTCTTATGGTCCAAATCTCACATAATAGACTGAATTTCAAATAGTTGCTTGGTGCTAATGTTAATATGGTTCTTCCTGGCTATCGATGTGGAAGCTATCCTGCAGTTCTGGAACACCTTCTACATACATTGCCTCTTGGGGACTAGGGTGCAGCTTGTCTTTCCTCGTGCTCCCCCCATGCAAAGTTGGAATCATCTACTTTTCTGGAAGACCTTAGTAGAAATAACAGTAGTATTTCTGTGTGTGTGTGTGCATGCGTGTGCACACGCTTAGTCATATCCTACTCTTTGCAGCCCCATGGACCATAGCCCATTAGGCTCCTCTGTCCATGGGATTTCCCAGGCAAGAATACTGAAGCAGGTTGCCATTTCCTACTCCAGGAAATCTTCCCAACCCAGGGATGGAACCCTTGTCTCCTGTGTCTTCCTGCATTCGCAGGCGGGTTCTTTACCCCTGAACTACCTGGAAGCCCAGTATTTCTGTATACTGGATGCCTGCTCTATTCCTGCCCATGAATTAGATGAAAATACTCTCATCTTTAGAGCTAATAGTTGCCAGCGAATAGTTGTCTGTATCGTAAGACAGGCTCCTCAGGTACAGAGATTAAAGAGCCTGTGTGATCAACAGCCTGGATAAGGATTGCAGCCCAGTCTGTCTCATGCAGGAACACACGCTCTTTCCGCTGGACCCCATGACCCAAAGCCTTGACTGGCGGCAGGTTCCATCTCCCCTCCGTGGATGGTCCGTGTGCTGCAGAGGGGAGGGGAGCACCCGAGAGGAATGTTCACGCATCAGTTAAAATGGGTGTCACAGCCTCTTATCCCCCCTTCATATTCACAAGTGTTCACTTCTTTCTTTCTGCTTTTTTTTTTCATTCTTCCTCGGGATGATGACTGACAGATTAATATATGTCTAACTACATGTCTCAGAAATCAAAAGGAAGGTGCTGTCAGAATCACTTGTCAGAAAATGAGATTAGGCGCAGTTGTCATTTGCTGAGGATTGCAGTCTTTCAGAGATAAGGTTTCATTTAATGAGGCTAAAAAGCCTCCTTTAAAAAAAAAGAAGAGGGAGTTAGGGAGGGGTAGAGGAGGAGGAGTGATGATTCTTTTTTCTGGTGTCAGCCAAGTGTTTTATCACCTGACGTGATCCTGGGGTACCTGGTAGCCACTGATAATGGCAGCCTGGCCTTCCCCACCTGCTCTGCGAGCAGCCCCTTCAGAAGCGGCCGCCGTGACCTGCTTTTACCTCTCATTGGAAGCTGAAGATCCTTCTCCCGTAGGAAAGGAGAGCAAAGCATGCACTCTAGATTTAAAAGCAGGCTCAAGAAAGCATGCAGTATAAAGGAAATGTATAGTCACATTTCCCAGCCAACTATAAAGAATCCACCGTGGATTTCAGTGAGATATGGAGCTTGTCTGACAAGTGAAGGGTAACTAATGAGGAACAGAGCTGGATCCCATTGCAACCAATTGTGTTTTGTTATGGAAAATATTTATCAAGTTTTTTTGGTGTTGGCGATTTTTTTTTTTCTTTCTGGGCTTGTGGAATCTCTTAAAAGAGCTCCAGGTATGTGACTTGATACGTCCCCTGTGCCCCACAATTCCAGTTGGGAATTTCTAGTTCTTGAAATTCCCTGGTGGCTCAGTGGTGAAAAATCTGCCTGCCATGCAGAAAACATGAGAGATGTAGGCTCGATCCCTGGGTCGGGAAGATCCGTTGGAGGAGGGCATAGATTGCAACCCACTCCAATGTTCTTGCACAGAGAATCCCGTGAATAGAAGAACCTGGCGAGGCTACGGTCCATAGGGTCGCAAAGAGTCAGACACGACTGAAGCAGCTGAGTGCACACACATCCCGTTCTTAAGCATCTCACCCTGTCTCAGGTGTAACCTCTGCTGCCAATAAGGTTCCAGTTAACCAGCCCCCTTCTGCCCCCACTCCCCGCTCCCCACCCAGTCATGGAAGCAGCTTCTGAAATGAACAGCCTGATTACAGGAAAGGCGAAAGCAAAGCAGGAAACCCACACTCAAGTTTGTGCCCAGACCTAGTGGTGCAAAACAACCAAGCCCTGTTACACTCCCAGATTCATCTCGTCAGGAATTTGGACAGGACAAGGCAGGAAGGGCTTGTCCCTGCTCCATGATGTCTGGATGGCTCGGAGTTTCTGAGAGCGAGAATGTGTGAGTGAGATGTCTTCACTCACACGTCCCGCGCCTGGGCGCAGATGACTCAGGCGAGCTGGGCTGGGCTGGTCCACCCACCGGGCCACCTGCACAGGCTCTGCCCACGTGGCCGGTCACTCTCCACAGAAAGCAGCTGGCTTCTGGGTGGCGTCTCCTGAGAGGGCACGTCCTGAATGTGAGCGTCCAGGAGACAGAGGGCAGGAGCTACAGGGAAGGGATGGAGACCAGCTTCTTCATGCGAGTATCCACGCAGGTGCAGCCATGATTTTTTTAGCTTTTTATTTTGTATTGGGATATAGCTGATTAACACATGGCGAAGCAGTAAAGAACCCACCTGCCAATGCAGGAAAGCACAGGTTTGATCCCTGGGTTGGGAAGATTCCCCTGGAGTAGGAAATGGCAACTCACTCCAGTATTCTTGCCTGGGAAATCCCATGGACAGAGGAGCCGGGAATCCATGGGGTCACAAATAGTTGGACATGACTGAGTGTGCCTGTGTGCACACACACACACACAGAGTTGATTAACAATGTTGTGATAGTTTCAAATGAACAGCAAAGGGACTCAGCCATACATATACATATATCCATTCTCCCCCCAAACTCCGCCCCCTATGCTGGCTGCCACATAACATTGAGCAGAGTTCCCTGTGCTATACAGTAGATCCTTGTTGGTTGTCTGTTTTAAATACAGCAGTGTGTACATGTCCATCCCAAACTCCCTAACTCTCCCTTCCCCCTGCCCCCCCCACCCCTTCTGCCATCCTTCCCCACCAGCAACTGTAAGTTCAGTTCTCTAAGACCGTGAGTCTATTTCTGTTTTGTAAGTTCATTTGTATCATTTCTTTTTAGATTCCGTATATAAAGGATGCCATACAGTGTTCCTTCTTCACTGTATGACTTACTTCATTCAGTATGACAGTCTCTAATTCCATCCGTGTTACTGCAGACAGCATTATTTACTTGTTTTTAATGGCTGAGCAATATTCCACGTATATATGTACCACATTTTCTTTACCCACTCCTCTGCTGATGGACATTTAGGTTGCTTCCACGACTCTGCTATTATAAACACTGCTGCAGTGAACTGGGGTGCATGTACCATGCTTTTCTCTGGGTATAAGCCCAGGAGTGGGATCGCAGGGTCATATGGTAGCTCTAAAGCTTTTCAGGGAACCTCCACACTCTTCTCCATGGTGGCTGTACCAATTTACATTCCCACCAACAGGGTAGGAAGGTTCCCTTCTCTTCACCCCCTCTCCGGCATTTATTGTTTGTGGGTTTTTTGATGATGGCCATTCTGACTGGTGTGAGATGATATCTCATTGTAGTTTTGATTTGCACTTTCTCTAATAATTAGTGATGTTGAACATCTTTTCATGTGCCTACTGGCCATCTGTATGTCTTCTTTGGAGAAATGTCTATTTAGGTCTTCTGCCCATTTTTCTATGGGGTAGTTTGTTTTGATGCCGTTAAGCATCATAAGCTGTCTGTAAATTTTGCAGACTGATCCCCTTGTCGGTCACATCATTTACAAATTTTTCTCCAATTCTGTGGGTTATCTTTTCATTTTATTTATTGTTTCCTTTGCAGCCATGTTTTAAAACTTCTGCACTGCTGTCACAGTTTCTTTCTCTTTATGCTTTCATTTACATCTCATGGACAAGAATGTTCTATGACTGTATTCTATGACGTGTGGCTAGTTTACTAGTGATTTGGCATAAATGACTCTTTATTAAAAACAGATATGAAATACACATAGAAAATCATTTGTATACATACGTGTGTGTCTATATCTCCCCGTGCAGGGATGCATATGTACATGGAGACAGAGGTAGTACACAAGGGTGCGTGCAGTTGCACTCGGTATTTTAAAGGGTGGCACGCCAGACTTCAGCCCTCTTCAGATAGCTGAACACAGACTCATGGCGTAAACGTGCACTTTTCCATTTCTTTCCAGCCCTTCTCCTTTACACTTCTCAAAAACAGTCTGTACTTCCTGCCTCTATCCATCTGTCTTTCCTCAGTCCTCGTCCTCCAGAATCTCTAAAGCACTGGGCCATTTTTGAGTCTGCCCTCCCCATCCTGAGACTCGGGCCCTTCCTTGGCTCTGGAGGGGGATGTTCTTTGATTCTCCCTTCCACATGGGCCCTCCCTGACCCAGGAGGCATGGAGGCTGTCTGCCTGTCCTCAGTTCTGTTTCTTCCCATTCCATAGTTTGCTCTTGGTGATCACATAGCTTCCTCTCTTTGTGGAGGACCCACCACGTAATCTCCGATTCTGAGCCCCGGTCTGTTGTGTTCCAGTTCCGAACTACTGACCCTCTGCCTGGCTGTTTTTTACAGTGTCCAAAGCAATTCATCTTGTCCAAAGCAATTTCTTTCTTTCATTTTAATTTACTGATTGTTCTCAGTGAGAGAATGGTCAGTATTGGTTTAGAGTGGTATCTTTTTTTTCCCCCCCTTTTTTGGCTGCACATCATGTGGGAATCTTAGCTCCCCGACCAGGGATCAAATTCACACCCCTTGCATTGGAACACAGAGTCTTAACCACTGGACCACCAGGGAAGTCCCATGTGTGTCTTAATACAGTTCAAGAGTGTCAGGAGATAAAATCGATGTGGTAACATGTTACCAATCAAGCAATATAAATGAAGGGGCTTGGGTATTATTCATACCATCCTTTTATCTTTTCTATAAGTTTGAGATTTTTCAAAATAAAAAGTCAGGAACTATTTTAAAAGAGCTTCTTTTTTTTTTTTTTTTTTTTTAAGTAATTCTCGGGTGAGAGTCAATGATAAATATTCAGGGAAGTGGTCTAAAGCCAGGAATTTTCTGGTCCATCAAATGGGAAGTGCCAGGAGAGAAGGAACGACATAGAATTGGAGACATATGGTGCTTCTGAGGGGAGAGCTCGGGCTGCCCGAGAGGTTAATTCAAAACTAAATCTTATCCCTGGATCCTACAGCCCTCAATGTGACCCAGACTTTCCATTACCAAATTCTGAGGACTTAAATCCTGATATTGTGTGCCTGAATCTGGAATCTGTCTCATCGGTGAAAGATCTGCCCTATTGAGGCCACATGTGTCTGTGCAATAAGTTCTTTTCAAGCCAAACTCTCATGTTTTTAAAAAAGAAAAATCCCGAGAGGAAATACATGTGGTCCTCTTCCCCTTCAAGCCCAGTTCAGGCTATTTATTGTTTCATTTGATTGTTGAGAAGTCAGACATGATTAAATTGATTCCCAATGTGGTGTGCACATTGCCTTGGCTCAGAATGGTCTGAGGAAGACAAAGGCCAGCTTCCAGTCAAGCAGTGTTCTGGGGTGGGGGAGGTGGTGGGGGTGGTGTGTGTGCGTGTGCGTGTGTGTCTGGGGGGGGGCGGGGAGGGAAGGTTAAGGAGAGGGTATGTGGTTTCTTTTTTTCCTTTCTGAAGTCCTTTCCCTGTGGATTTCAGATTAAAGAGAGCATGATGACACATTAACCCTTTTGGTTTTGCTTTTAAAACGCAAAAGCCGGGTTTAATGAGCCCGGGTACCGAGTGATAGAGGCACAGAGCTAAGGAGGCCCACTTGAGCCTCGACTGTTTTGATGAGAAAGTTAAATGGTACTTTACCAGTTGGAAGAATGAAATGCAAACCGTAGCATACTGCTGACATTTTGCTGGTTTATCAGGCAATTCCAAGAGAGTGGGGCACCCCAGAAAGGGTATGTCAAACAGTGTGCCCTCCTTAGAAATTAATAACGGAACTGCCAAGAAAACAGGAGGAAAATACTGCTTTCTGGCACAGAGACTGTTCTCTGTTTATAATCTATATATTAGATCAAGTACAATCATAAGACCTTATATATGGAAAAGAGCGAGAGAGAGAGGAGATGATGATTCCTCCCATCCCAACCTGTATGCATTTTGTTGGTAAACCGAAGGTTCAGACTCATTAAAAGCCGCAGCCAGGTGCCATGGGCATGTTCTAACACCCAAGTCTCCTGATTCTGTTAATCCAGTACAGAGGTTTTCAGCACCTGACCTGACCTGTAATGACCCACAGTGGCCCTCAAGCAGTTTTTAAAACCCACCAGAGACTGCTGCCAGTGATGATCAGCTCATTTCTCTAATCCTCACATAGGCTAGTCATTTGTAATCGTTTTCCTGGCCTTATGTTGTACCTTTAAGCCCACCAGTCATTTCATAAATACACGATGTTGGCTCTCAGTGAGCACTGGGAACAGAGAAAATCCATCCATCACCGCTAGCGGGGGTGGAAAAGCAACTTGGCGCACACAGCCGAGTTGAATGTTGTTTGTGGCTTGATCTTTGTATAAGAAGGACATCGTAAATTTACGTGAAAGCTACCAGCCAGCAACTGTGTTTTCACCAGCCTCCCCCTCTCCAGGAAAACTCATCGCTAGGAAAATAAATTGCATTCTTCACCAGCAGCACAAAGGTAGGTCTTGTTCCTTGTAGGCGAGTGGCTATTTGAAAGCCTGGCTACAACTTTCCTGTTTTACTAACACTTGTAATTAAATCCGTCAACTCCCTCTAAGATTCTGTGTAAATACCAGATGCTCACTACAGTTTTTTTTTTCCTCCTGGAGAATATGAAAAGTTGTACACTAGCAGTAGAGGAACTTGTAAGGAGGCGCAAACCCGGGTGGAAGCAAGCGGCTAAAGGACCACCCCTCTCATCTCCCATGAGCCTCTGGGCCCAGGATGCTTGGACCGCACACAGGCCCCATCCCCATCACTTGCATTGGTGAGGATGGATGTTAAGTTAACACCCACACCCTGGCTCAGGAGCAGATGGCTGGGAGTGGGGCGTGGTGGACGGAGGACCCGGTGGGCAGCAGGAGGCAAGTGGGGAAGGAGGCGGGGGCCTTGCCTCTCGCTCCCTGGGCGGCTGCAGCCAGCTTTTCATGTGCTATGCGTGCGGCCCTGCCAGCTGTCACTTGAATTGGTGCAGAGGATCAGAGGAGGAAATTTGGGATGCTCTGGGCAAATCCATCCTCTCTACCGGTGGGTAGGAACCTCGTTTTACAACATGGGTATTCCTCAAGGGAATGCGAATCAGACACATCTAAGCTTTTCCCCTCCTTCCCTATACAAAGAGGTATAACTTTTTATCCCAGAGGTGATGGTATTTCAGCAGCAGGCAAAGCAACCCCCTCCCCCCTTGGGTTTTCCAGAATTAAAGTGTAGTTGCTTAGAGTTGTCATTGCCTCAGGAGAAAGCTGAGAGGGTGTTAAGTGAATCATGAAGCGAGGCAGCATACCTGCTGGCGTTTAAATGTGAACGTGTGGAGTGTGGGTTTCTTGGCATTTATAATGCAGAACCTGGGAACGGGTGCTCTGCCTCCCCTACCCACTCAGTCCTAGCAGCTTGGTGGGAATTTACTTAAAAAATATTTAACCCTTCTAATAATATTAGCCAAGTACTCATATTATATATGGGCAACCCCCAGCCCTCCTTACTGAAAAGCCCGTCCTTGGCTCTGGAGCTTTCCCCTATTAGTCTTGTCGGGTGGGTTGCCACACAGGGGGTTCGTTTCATCACCAAAGGTTTTGGATGCACCCCTGAGACTCCCTCAAATGTGTGAGCGTGAGGAGGGAGCCAGTATGGAAAGTACAGAGCCTGTGGCCCACGCCGCCTCAGCTACTTTCAGTTTCTATTTGAAACTGAAATCACAGCAGAGCTGTCAGATGGCAGCTGTGCATTTGGTGGAAATGAGAATTCCAGATTTTATGCTAATGCGGTTTCAGGTTCCTTTGAACCTGCAGTTTCACGAGGCCATGCTTAAAACGGCAATCTGTTTTAGATAAGAGCGGGGATTACTAAAGACTTTCTAGTTTTGCAGTCACAGCCTCCGAAAGGAAAGGGAGAGATCAGATTTATTCTTTCATTAACATTGTCATGTTAAGTTTTCTTCTACTTTATCAAATAGAAAACTTTGCCTTGGTTTGACAATGACTTTTCTGACTTTAGGATTTTTCAGTTGCTATTTATCTCTCTTTAAGAAGGGTTCTTTGCCTGAGTTCAAGGTCCTGCCATTCCCTTGCAGAGGCCAGAACACAAAGGTGATGCTCACGGCATGTCTCATCCTGGCGTGTGTTCATCTTCTTCCTTTTTCTGAACGTTGGCGCTGACTTAGATGGTTATATCCATTACCAATTGCTTTGTAACAAACTACAAATTAAGAGCCGAAAACACAACAGTGACTTATTTGCGTACAGTTTTGCAGTTTGGGCATGATAGTTTCTCTGATGCACGTGGCATCAGCTGAGGCAAGCTCAGTTGGGGCTGGAGGAGCCGCTCCCGAGAGGCTGGCAGGTTGCTACTGGCTTTTGGCCGGGAGCTCACCTAAATCCTTGGCTGCCTGGCTTGAATTCTGCCCCGTGTGTCACTGCTTGGGCTTCCTCACAACATGGTGTCTGGGTTCCAAGAGGAAGGAAACAGAAGCTGCCAGACCTTCTTCACACCTGAAGAAGTTTTTCTTACTGCCTTAACAAGCTCTGAAGTTCCAGAGTATCACTCCCTCCACGTTTTATTGGTCCAAACAGTTACAGAGCCAGCCTAGATTCCAGGGGTAGAGAGGTTGAGCTCCACCTTCCATGGGAGAATGGCAGCTTCAGTGGTCGATGTGGTATTAGTAATCAGTTTTCTTTTTATTTTTTCCTAATTGAAGGATAATTGCTTTACAATATTGTGTTGTTTCTGCCACGCATCAACATGAATCAGCCATGGGTCTACATATGTCCCCTCCCTCTTGAGCCTTCTTCCCACCTCCTACCCCATCCCTGCCTCTAGGTTGTCCTAGAGCACCAGTTTGAGCTCCCTGAGTCATACAGCAAATTCCCGCTGGCTGTTTTGCATATGGTAGTGTATGTTTCCATGCTGCATGGAATCTAGAAAGATGGTACTGATGAACCTATTTGCAGGGCAGCAGTGGAGACTCAGACATAGGGGACAGACTTGTGAACACAGAGGGGAAGGAGAGGGTGGGATGAATGGAGAGAGTATTCAGTTTTCAAGAGAAGTTAAATGGGCTCTGTCGCTCACCTTATGATGGTGGGTTTCTGCTGCTGCTGCTGCTAAGTCACTTCAGTCGTGTCCAACTCTGTGCGACCCCGGAGACGCAGCCCACTAGGTTCCCCCGTCCCTGGGATTCTCCAGGCAAGAACACGGAAGTGGGTTGCCATTTCCTTCTCCAATGCATGAAAGTGAAAAGTGAAAGTGAAGTCGCTCTGTCATGTCCGACTCTTTGTGACCCACTGGACTGCAGCCCACCAGGCTCCTCCATCCATGGGATTTTCCAGGCAAGAGTACTGGAGTGGGATGCCATTTCTATGTTCTATGAAATCCTAGACTGGCAGCAGTTTGTGGGAGAGAGTTTATCTTTTAGTTTCTTTTTGAAACAGTGTCTTCATTCTCTTCTGTTTTAGTTGGCAGGGAAATGGTCATTTCACTCACTAATGTGTTGTTCTGACGCTGTTTATTGACCGCCTGTTACATGTAAGGCATGAGAGTACCAAGCTGCTTAGAGGAATGATGATGGTAGGGTGGGTAAGGGCACAGTCCTGGCCCTCAAGAGATTGAATCTTTGCTCTCCAAAGCTACTGCTTATTCTCGCAAAGGACATTTATGCCCCTGAAGGAATAACAGTGTTCAGAGATGAGCCGAGAAACCTGTCAGACATTGTCTTGAATATATATCCCTAAGGAAACCTTCCAGAGAAACTGGAGTTTTGAACAGAAGTGCTGGTTTAATTAATTTTCAATAAAAGTCTGTAAGTGGAGATTGTATAGGACCGAAGAGGCATTAGCAGGTCTTTGCAGGCATGCAGGCTTACCCTTACCCAACGTAACTGGCATGAATGATCTTAGCAGCTGGCGTTTATATAGCAGTTGACCGTTTGCAGAGTACACCCATTTGACTGATGAAGCCACAGAGCTGGAGGTGCCTGGAATGGCTGTGTTAGAGTTTCCTGCTCCATCCTGTTGGTGTGGAAGCAACAGGGAGGAAAACCAAGACCAGAACAAGGGGGAAAAGTCAGAAACATTGGTCAATAAGAATGCCTTCAGGAAAGATAAACCAAGGGGATTTTTTGACATCGTAGCTGTCCACCTAGTACCCCAGCAACCGTATGATTCACTGAAACAGTAGAAGCAAACGTTCCGCTCTTACCCAACAAGAATTTCTGCAAGTAAATATTTGCATCATCAGGAGACTGCACAAGGAAGCGAAAATGAAAGCGCAAGAGCTTTGCTAGGTGCCTGAGTATAGACAGAGGAAAAGAAGTTCCAGCACCCTAGAGAGTATTAATCCTTTCAGGTAACATGTTTCCAGGAAAAGAGAGGTGGCTGTAGGGAAAGATCACCATGCAACTGGCCACCATTTCTCGTGTTTCTTTCGCAAATTACCTTAATATGGGTTGCAAGTCTTCGTTCAAACAACAGAACCTGTGCAAGTAAGCTACTCATGTATCTTAGTAGTATTCGCACAGCTCAAATACCTTTACCATGACCTTGGATCTTGAAATGTCTCTAGGTTTTAGATACCAGAATTTATTTTGAGTTAGGTTTAGAAGTGACATTTCGGCATTGGGAGTATGTGGAAGTCCAAGTTTGGCCAAGGGAGTAAAGAATCAAGATTCATCCAGTAGTGTGGTCGGTGGACACTGATACAGAGGAGAAGGGGCTGGACATACCTGCTGAAACCTTGCTATCGTCCAGACTCCTCCACTTCCAAAGGGCATACTTACCCTCTCCGTGTCAACTGCCTCATCTGAAATATGGAGGAGAAGAGCCATTTCTCTGTTGGCCTCACAGGGTTGATGTCAGAGGAGATGATGTAATAAGTGTATACATTTTTGAAAAATATATTGTAACATATATTTTGAGAGACTGAATTTTATGAGCAGTAAGTGGCATCAGGGTATATAATTTATGGCCTCTGTCTTTCCCTAGTCTCAGGTTCACTAGCTCCTCGGTTGGTTTCCTCCCTTTCATTTCAAGGCCCTGAAATTAGGATTTGAATCACATTTTGAGCCTGACCCAGACCTAGTATAACCACAATCTTTTCCTGGGACTAACCGAAGCTAGAAAGGAAGGTCCTCAAGTCAGATACAGAAAAACAGTTTCCCATCAGTGCAACACCTAACTGAGATTCTAATGATGTGCCGTGTGTTTAATGGCACACGTGGCAGGGGAGGCCACATGAGCTCCTATTCTGATATGCCTGGGAATCACTCAGGTGTCCAGCTGACCACCTCAGGTGGCTTCAGGGCCTTTTGCTCTCTCTGGAACTGTTAGAAGTTCAGGGAAGCTCACTCAGTCCAAAGTGGGTCACGTGCCTCTCGCAGAGAGAACTGGAAACCATGGTTGGTTCCCTAGCAACCCCCGTTTTCCAGAGCAGCCTTTTCTAGCAGGGCCACGAAGGGCACCTGCCGACCCACAGACAGCTGCGCCCCTAGTGGTGACCACAGGGACTGCCTTTCCTGCTGGGCCCGCTCCCATCCAGCCCCTGATGCACACATGGGGCCCCGACGGCCCTGTGTCCTGAGGGACCGTCTCCCCCAACTCGGTCCTCCTCCCCTCAGCCTACAGCCCACCCCCTAAAGGAGTGGGTGCTTGACTACCTCCATTTTTGAAACTAAGAGAGGCCACTGTCAGCCAGTCTTCCCCAAACTAATATCTACTCATCGATGGCTGGTAGCCAGTGAAGACAGGGCACTTCTCCAAATGCCTTCACATAGTGGTTCGTTCACCCCTTCCACAGCAGCTTCCGTAATATTAGTATGTGCTGTTACTGCCCTATTTTATAGATGAAGAAACTGAGGCACAGAGAGGTAGAGCCATCTGTCCACCATCAAAAAACTAATAAGCAGGAGTGGAAAGGGGAATCAGGAGTTGAACCCAGCAGTTCTGTCTTCAGAAGCTGTGCTTTTTAACCACTAGACCAGCTACCTCTTGGTTGCCCCCAAACAGAAATGGCTGCATCCAGTTTACAGGCCTTCTTAACCTGTCTTCCTTGTATATAAAAAGCACAAGTTGCCTCATAGTTTATTATTTAAGATTTTCAACAACATACTATAAGGGTTGAAGTCTGTTACTAGCCCCATTTTACAGAGGAGGAAAGTGAGGCTTAGGAAAATCTAACTCACAAACTCAAGATGAACCAGCTATCTTAATTGAGACTGGATTGAAACATAACGTCCTTCTAACATCCAGCCCACACCCCTAACCACCCGGGCCAGGGACCACGAACTATAAAATTCAGTAAGCCTGCTTAAGAATCAGAATCTGGGACAGTTTAGGCAAAGACAACCAAAGAACATGCCTCACCAAAAGCATCTTCTTGGCAGCGTAACGCTTGACTTCCCTCGATGTCATCTTCACTGACTTATTCACGCGTTCTGTTCCATCCATCCTCTTAGCTCGTGCAGACATTTTGTGTACATTTCTCATTTTAATTTTCACTGGTTCCCCCACCCCACTCCCATTTCTGGGCGGATATAGTGAGAGGAGCTGGGTATTGGAGATTCGAGCATGTAACTAGCACAGGGTGACTAACTGGCCTCAGGGAACATGAACTCCATAGCAAATGCAGGCCTCTAGACCGTAGATCACAAACACCCCTCAGTGCTGAATGGTCCGATGGAGAAGGGAGAAAAACCCAGGTGGGCACGAGGCAGGCAAAGGCAGACATGGCCCCCATTGTCCTGCTCTTGTGCCCTTCTGTGAAAAGGTAAGCCCTGAGGGACACCAGCAGAGATTGAATGGGTGTTTTTTTAGTTTTTTCATTGCCTTTCTTTGTGGGACTGTCAGCCTCTGAATATTAATACTTTAATGTAGATTTGGTGGCTAGGTAAGAGATATTTTATGGTTTCTTATAGTTTTTCCCCTTTGTAGTTTATAGTACACTGTGAAGTTTGAAAGTAAAATTCTTTTTCTTGACTTCTACACTCGGAAAATATTTATTCCCCCCTGCGTCTCAATCGTATGCATCATAAACTAACCCAGTTCTGTTTATTTACTTCTCTCTTGTTGCAGCACCGTGATCAATTGTAGCAACACAGGCATGTAATGGTAGAGACTTTTGCTTTACAGCAGTAAGAGCATGAGCTACTGCAGTCTCCTCTCAGAGTGATGAGTAATGAGGCTGCCATTTAGAGATGGCCTGTTCAGAGGGGGTGTGAGGCGCAGAGCAGAGGCGTCTGAGGCCACCCAGGGTTGGGAGGGATTGGGGGCAGGATGAGAAGGGGTCGACAAAGGATGGAATGGTTGGATGGCATCACCAACTCAATGGACACGAATCTGCGCAAACTGCGGGAGACGGTGAAGGACAGGGAAGCCTGGCATGCTGCAGCCCGTGGGGTCGCAAAGTCGGACACAACTGAGCGAAAACAGAGGGTTGACTCGCTGTGCATCGCTGGAGGCGGAGGGCACGATCCCTGGTGCAAAATGAACTGGCCTGCACGGGAGACATTCCTGGGACCCTGCAAGAGTTTTCATGTCTGGGCTGGACCGCTTGAAAAGCCAGGAATTTGCAGAGGTGGGAAGCAGGACAAGCTTGCTCCCAGGGAGTTCCCGGCTTCCTGGTGACAAGCAACCTGTTGACTCAGTTCTCTATCCAGGGCTGTTGGTCGCCAGCCGTGGGTAGGGAGGCCCCAGGCGCCGCAGTCAACCTGCAGGTCCCTCTGGGCTTCTCAGCATCTGTCTTCTGCCCTGAGTCCCCCTCCACTTCAACGGGTGCCCAGAGATTAGTCAGGCACCTGCAGCCTCAGCCATAGGATGGGAAAACCTCGGCCAGCCAGCCATCCTCTCCCATCATGCCTCTTCTGAGGTGGGCCTCCTAGTACCATGCGGGGCACACAGCATGTGAACACATCCCAAGACTTGAGTTATACCCAGAAGAAGCCAGGTGGGTTCAGACAGAAGGCCGATCCCAGGGAACAGGTCCACGTTAAACCCTCCCAGACAGATAATAAAGCCTCAACCCCTGTCTCCAGACACACGTCTGTCCCTTCTACGTGACTGGCCTGAACAAAGATGCAGAGACACAGCCCTTGTACGATCAAGTTCAAAACCAAATTGAGGTAGTGGTTCTCCTGCACCGAGAAAAGGAATGAGAACCAAAAAACACATTTCAGCACCAATAAGAAACCGCTTGTATGGTTAGAGACAAAACTGGCCCTGTTTATTTATTTGGAGTTTGGGTGCTTTCCAGTGTTGTGTTTGTGAGCCTGTTTAAACTGGAAATGTCAGTTTAACTCGTCAAAATGACATCACTGGGATGCCTGCTGTTTCCTAGTTGAAGAAATTGATGCCCTTACCCTTAGGAGGTTGATCACGTCTTAGAGCCTTGCAAACTCTGAAAACATTTTGCTTGATCCCAAGGACTTTATAATCCATCGGGAAGATCCACATGATTCCCATCCCTCCCACCTTATTATGTGGCCCAGGCTATGCAATAATGTGTAGCCAGGTTTGGGCCTTATCTAGTGGAATGATTGACAGTAAAGCCTGTGTAAAGGTGGGGTTCTCTGCTCTAGTACATATGGTGCAAGCCACTGTCACCACTGCTGGGGATTGGTGTCATTTAGGATGTTCACGTGGTTCTTTCTATCATGACTGTGGTGATCCCTGTTGAGGGAATTCCATAGAAGGCGTGGCCGCAGATATTGCAGCCATACCAGAAGATACTCTGATTTTGTTGGTCTCTGAAGTAGAGAGTATTAATTTTTTAAAATAAGTTTTTCATTTATTTTCGACTGCAGGTTTCCTCTAGTTGCGGCGAGCAGGGGCTGCCTTGTAGTTGTGCTGTGCAGGCTTCTCACTGTGGCGGCTTCTCTTGTTGCAGAGCCCGGGCTCCAGGCACGTGGGCTCAGTGGTTGAGGCTCCCGAGCTCTAGAGCACAGGCTCAGTAGTTGTGGGGAATGGACTTAGTTGCTCCAAGGCATGTGGGATATGGATCAGAGATCAAACCCATCCCACTTCTCCTGCATTGGCAGGCGGATTCTTTACCACCAAGGAAGCCCCAAGAATGTCATGTTTAATTACTGTAGCAAACACATATATCCCGCTTACTGCGGGCTTGGGGGCTGTTACTGACAGCAGCTCTATAAAGCATGGATACTATTGTCAACTCATTTTACAGGTGAGGAAACTGAGCTGGGAGAGAGAAGACCTTTGCCCAGGGTCTCCTGGCTCAGGAATGACAAGGTCATGGTGGAGGCCAGATGCTGGCTCTTAACCTCTCCCCAAAGAACAAGTTGAAACTTGTATTTTTAATGCTTGAAAAACTTTAGAATTTGAAAAGATCAAGCCTCTAGGAGACTCAGAAGTAAATCAGGTGGAGTGACATCTTTTCCAAGGCTAGTTGGGAGACAAAACTCATATGTTATCACTCCTCTTTCCCAGTCTTTTCAAACTACATAATTTAACATAGAAAAACTGGAGGGAATTTTTGTAAAGACTTCCTCTTCCTTTAAACCACCCCAAGAATCACCCAGCATGTGTTCTTTCAGGGAGTGACTGAAGTTATATTTGTGAGGGAGAACACCTCGAAATTAATGCACTTTTTCTATATAAGGTACTTGACAGAAAACCAGAATTTATAAGAAATATCTTATCAAAAAATGTTTAGTCTCAGTCTGGTAGTTTATGATACAAGTTGAATCAAATTTCATATTTTGAGTATTAATACTGCCATTTTAGGATGATTTAGAAGAACTTCCTAGTTTGTCTTTAGATATAGTTTGAGAATTCATGAGGAAGTCTCCATATTTCAATTTGGCTTGTAAAATTTTTTTTACTGATTAATCATAGACTTGCCTTAGATTTGTGTATGTGTGTTGTGGTTTAGTCGCTCTAAACCAGTCATGTTTGACCCTTTTCGTCCCCATGGACTGTAGGCCTCCAGGTTTCTCTGTCCATGGAATTCTCCAGGCAAGAATACCTGAGTGGGTAGCCATTCCCTTCTCCAGGGGATCTTTACCACCCAGGGATCGAACCCAGGTCCCCTACATTGCAGGCAGATTCTTTGCCATCTCAGCCACCAGGAAGGTGGCTTCCTAAGATTTTTGGTTGTATAATAAACTTGTTGGGAGTTCCCTGGTGGCCTAGTGGTTAGGATTCCAGGCTTTCACTGCTGTAGCCCAGGTTCAGTCCCTCCTTGGGGAACCAAGATCCTACAAGCCAAGTGGCGTAACCAAGAAAAAAAAAAAGTCATTGTTTCTGAAATAATCTAATCCCAGAAAGACCACTGAATCCATAATCTTACTAGCTGCTTCTAGTCAGGGCCTCCCCTTTGTGAGCCTTGCCCTTCTTAAATCTGGTTCAAAGGTTGAAGGTGACATTAAGAAGTCATTAGTGCTCAGTGCCTTAAACCTTCTAAATATAACAGACAGGGTAGCTGCCAGCCTTTGGCTTTGTAATCTGTAGATTAAAATTCCAATAAAGGGAAGCTAAGGGAAAAACATAATAAATCTTGCAAGTCAGATCTCTGACCAGATCCATCACCCAGTGTGTGGATGACTTTTTTTTTTTTTCCTTGCTTCCTTCTTTCTACTTCTGATGCTGTTCCTCTAGCCACTCCCTTCCAGGTTTGACATTGCTTTCCTCCCTGCTAGAGAAGAGGGGGATAGAGCAACTTGGATCCCAATCAGAATGGGCCCATTCCTGGGTCTAGTTTGAGAGGCTGAGAACGAGACAAGGTGGCAGGGTAGGGGCTGCGGCAGGGCACGGGGTACCAGCGGGGTTAATATGGATGCAGTGGTGCAGAGGTCCAGTCTGTGGGTTCTCTAGAGGCTCAGCTCCCAGCAGTAGATCATCAAGACCCAGAGACACATGCAGATCAGTCCCAGGCTTTCCTCCGAGGTCTGACCCCTGATAATCGGAGATGACAACCTACTGCAGGGCGTGGCAAGTGTCAGCTTGCCCGATGACCGCACTTTACAGGGCTAAGTGGTGGTTTGAGTTGGTCGGCAAAGTTGCCCGGTGCTGTTTGTGTGCCTCAGTTTACCCTGTAGGGGACTAGGCAGGAGCTGAGGCCTTTTCTTCCCCATAATGTTGATTTTATTAGCGAGCAAGACAGGAAAACAGTCCCATTTTGGTTGCTCCCCTCCCCCCCCAAAAAAAACACAACATTTCAATGTCTTTTCTTGAAAATCTAATGTTTGCCTTTGAGCTATCTTGGTATTGTACCCACAGCTTCAGAATGAATACCCTCTGACTTGAGAGCTTCAGCTAGTTTTTGACGCATCTTATAGCAATTGAAATAGTCAACTCCAGACTCACACCTTCGGAGACATCTTCCCTTCTGATTACTCTGGGAGTCAGGGTAGAGAAATATCTCTATGATCTATCTTTTAAGAAAAAAAATTAAGTTAAAAAAAAAACACCACATAGTGCTGCCATTTGGGTTTGAGGGGTGTTGTGAAGCAAGAGAGACAGTGCCTCTTATTCCCAAAATTAACTGTATTTGGAAGTTAAAGGGGAAAAAAAATGAATGCCATACAGCAAGTACCCACTTTTTTCCCCTTGAGAGGTTTCTCAAGAGTGCCATGAAATCAAACAGTGATGGGTATTCAACTTCAAAGAGGTGAAGTTGGGATGGAGTTCAACATTCCTTCAAATGGACGTGACTGCTTGAGACGCTCTCCGTGTCATTTGGGTGATGTGTACATCGCTCCCAGCCCCGTCCCTTGCTCTCTCACCCACCCTCACCACTCCTCACGTGGTATGCACGCTGGAACTTCCTCCCAGGGGCAGCCTCAGCCTTGCTTGCCTTTCTGCCTTGTGCTGGGGAAATCTCAGCCATTTTCCTGTGCACCAAGGAGGGAGCCCTGCCAAGCAGCTGGGGTGGAATGAAAACTCCAGGTGTTTGCAGAGGCTCTCCTCACCCCTTGTGTAGGGGCTGGTACTCTTTTTGGGGACTCTGTGATTGGGACAGTGAGTAAAGAAGGCCAGAATCCTACCCAGGGACCCACCAGACTGGATACACAGGTGCTTTGGTTGGAGTGTGTTGCTCAGGGGAATCCACAAGGGCCCGAGATTGCAGTCATTCAGCCCCTCTCCCCACCGCAGACCTTAGAGAACACAGTGCTGACAGCTAGGCTGTGGCACTGCTTCAGTCCTTTCCCTGCATTTGTTGGCAGAAACCCTCTCCACGTTTGTTGATGTCGCTCTCACTTGTTCAGCAGTGTTCTACTCTTTGCCCCCTGTGGACGTAGCCCCCCAGGCTCCTCTGGCCATGGGGATTCTCAGGCAAGAATACTGGAGTGGGTTGCCATCTCCTTCTCTGGGGGATCTTCCCAAACAGGGATGGAACCTGCATCTGCTGCATTGGCAGGCAGATTCTTTACCACTGAGCCACCTGGAAGCTTTTGTCGAGGGGAGGGTATAAATGCCAGTGTGTTTGAAGTGCGCGGTGGGGTGGGTATTTGTGGACCGCCAGGCCATGCACTGTTACCTTTGAGACCAAACAAACTGCAGCCCCGCCTTTGATCAGGTGGAGATAAGATTGGATTAAGACCTTTTTTTTTTTTTTTTTAACTAATGCTAGACTCTGACCACCCGCACCCCTCATTTTCAACAATGGACTTAATACTCTTGAGCACCTACTGTGTGTCATGCGGTTTACCCACATCACTTTCTCATGGAGCCCTCGGAACCGCCCAGAGAGCCTGCTCTTTACCGACGTGACCGGCCTGGGCCGCGGGCCTAGTGGCTTTCCCCAGCCGCGCGCAGTATTGGAAGCGACAACTGCGGGGAGGGCGCGGGGCGTTGCAGTTCCCGCCGCGCCCGCCCGCCGGGAAGGCGGCCGTGGGGACCTCGGGCCCGAGCCGCGGGGGGAGCAGCGACAGCTGTCGATGTCGCACCCGGGGACTGCGCCCCCGCGGGGCCGACCCGGCGCCGGGCCGAGAGGAGGGGCGGCGAGGGGCGGGGCGCGCGGGGCGGGACGGAGGAGGGGCGGTGGCACCGGCGGCTCGGGCTCCGCGCGCCGAGGAAGTCCCGCTCCGAGAGCTGCGAGCGTCTGGAGCAGGCGCGCTTGGCGCAGTCGGGGAGCGAAGTCCGGAGCCAGGGCCCCGTGCCGCCGCCCCCACCCGCCACCCGTCCAGCCAGGGAGCCCGCGGCGCCGGCGGTGGCCGCCGATGGAGTTCACTTGAGCGGCGAGCGGGCGGGAAAGGCAGGCGCCCGCGAGCGGAGCGCGGGCCGGAGCCGAGCCAGCCCCTGGCGCTTCCCGCCTGTCTGCCCGCGAGCTCCGGCCGGGAGTCGCCGCGGGCCCCGCGCAGTCCGCCCGGCGCCCCGAACGCTGCAGCGCCTCCCGCGCCGCGCGCCGGAGAGATCGACCCCGAATAAGGACTCCCGGAGCGTTTCCTCCAGCGCCGCGACGGCGGTGGCGGCGGCGGGACCGGGACCGGTTGGCCCACGGGGCGGCTAGACAGGCGGGAGCGGCAGTCGGGAAGCCCGAGGCGGCCGCCGGGGAGAAGCCGCCGCCGCCGCCGCCGCGCGCACTCCTCCTCCCTCTCCCTCCTCCCCTCCGCACATGGTCTCCTTTGTCCTGTCGCCGCCGCCGCCGCCTCGCTCTTAGCTCCGCGCGCTGAGGCCGCGGCTCAGGCCGCTCCTCTCCGCCTCGCCCGGGACGCCCCTCGAGGCCCCGCCGGCCCCGCGCGCCTCAGTAGCAGCCAGGAGGCAGCTGGGCGAACGCGGGCCGGGCGCTCCCTCCCGGCCGCCCGCCGGCCGCCCGCCTGGCCTCGGCCGCGCTGGATGTGCGCGCGTCGCGGGCGCTCGGCCGCCCCGGAGCCGCCGCTCTTTGGGATTTGGTTGGCGTGCACCCGCTTCCAGACTTTCGCCGAGAAAGAAGCCGAGACCCGCGCGGACCGAGCCCGGTCGGAGTTGGGCGTTTTCTCTTCGTGTTTGGCTGATTTCCCCCCTGGTCTCTCACGATCCCCCCACCGCGAGCCTTGCTTTGGAACCAAACCATGAACTTGGGGCTGACAAGATCGCTTAACCCTTGGCGACCAGGTAATGCAGCCCTGGAGGCGCGCTGCTGCCTCGCTCGGTGCCCGCGGTCGGAAGGGAGTCGGGGGTCTTTTGTTGGCGGCGGCCGGGCAGGGGTGGCAGGGGCGGGCGGGCTCCTCGCGTCTGGCTCACCAGAGCCCCCCGCCGCCACCCACCCCTCCTCCCTCCTGCCCGGCTGCCCGCCTGCCCTCCCTCCGCGGCCCGGGCGCCCGCCTTTGTACTTTCCACCCCTGGCCCTCCGGTCTCGGGCGGCCGGAGCTGCGCCGTGGTGCCCGGGGACCCGAGCCGCCCCGGCGCCACCCGCCCCGAGGGGCTCCGCCTGCCTCTGGCTGGGGCCGGGCCAGCGCCCGCTCTGGCTGGAGACCTAGGCGCTGCGCTCGCAGCCGGTTCCCCGGGTAGCGCTTCCCTGCGCCGAGCTCGGGATCCTGGCCCGCACGCGGTGCCAAGGTAAGCGAAAGGAGATGTGGGCTCGGGATCACCGCAATTGGGCAAAGAACTCGCGCTTAAGTTTTCGAGGATGTTTCTCTTTTCTTGTTGGAGATCCCCTCATCGTGCGGTTGTGGGTGTTGTGGGTGCTGGGGCCCGACCCCGAGATCCGAGGCCGAAGGGAATTTGGTGGACCTCGAACCTGAGTGGCCGCGTCCCACCCCTGTCTACTCAGAAGGCTTATTCTTTTCCTCATCCTCTGTGTTCTCTTCTTCAATCTGTTTCACTAGTTTAACTTTTCTTTAAACATCAGGTACAGCATCGAGTCATTTTTCAGTGTGTTTTTTTCTTAATCTATTTCCATCCCCCTCCCCCAAATAAAAAGCGGCCAAAAGAGAGCTTTGTTGGTTTTTTTTTTCTATCATTTTTAGATGTAGCGGCTACAACGCCGTGGCTCACCAAAACCGAGTGAGGGGGATGAAGCGAAATGGCGAGCGAAATCTAAAGATCTTTAGTATGTAAAGATGCCCCCGCGTTAAGAGAGGAGACACGCAAAAGCTGTGCTCGCCAGCTAACTCTTGGCTCACCAGGTTTCCATTAGTCGTCCCTGATTAAAAAAAAAAAAAAAAAACCATGAAAAAGGTCCAGGTAATATAAAGAACTGGAGACTTTTCCCTTAAAAACAATGAAAAAGAAAACTAAGATTAAGATCCCAGAAACCACAAATTTGCAGAAATGTTTTAGAGCGCAAGTCAAATTTGAAAGTTCATGGAGAAAAAAGCAAAGCATTTCCTTGTAGTTCCTACATAAGACTTTGGCGGAGAAGCTCTTTTCTGACTTTTCAGGACTGTGGTCGGCCATAGTTGTAACCACCTGGATGGGAGAAAAGGGCTCCAGATCATTTTTCTGATTAGCTGAAGTCCTGTTACAGTCAGTTTCTTTGGGGTGTTTTTCCACGGAGGCCTTTCTGAGACACCCACCCCCACCCCTCCCCAATTACAAAAGGGCTTTGTGACATGTATCAGAAAATTAAAGGGCTGGAGAAGCTTTTATTAGAGAACATTACTCCTAAGTCGTGGGGAATATCCTGTCAGACTCATTTCCTTAATAACTTACTGGATGGCATCATAATAAGCACATCCTCTAAGTTCACTTCAGACATAAGGATCACTGAACTGGCTACTTGAGAGTATGGTGTGGAGGTGGTGCGAGGGTAGCCACCCCCAAGGAGGGTGTGCAAGCCAGCCAAAGGGCCTCTTCACCTCCAGCTTCTGTCCTGCTTGATCGCTCCCTTTTCTAGCACACACACCAAATGCAAATACAAGCTGGATTAGGAGCCTTCTCTCCTTGCCGGGTGCTTTTTACGTTGATGATACAATACTTTGTTTCTGTGGTGCTTTGGCCCAGTGAGACTCATTTTAATAGGTAGTCCTCAAATCTGCAAGGGATATTGCATTTTGGCAAACTGACTTAATTAACAGCCTCTCCCCTTTTTTTCTTTTAAAAATATCAGCTGTAGTGTAAGCCATGAATTTAACATAGCCATTCTAATTTGAAGAGACACTTTTTCATCAAGTAATGGTGAAATGCTCTTTGCTCCAAGTTTTTAGCTGGGAAACTCGTTTTCCTAGAAATCTCACTAAATGTTACAATAAGGAAAACACTGTTTCTGTGATTTTTGCTTCTATACCTCAGTATTCGTGATTTGTTTCATGCATAGCTTGTTTCCCCCTCCATGCAACACTTTTTTGGCAGTTTATTTTTATGAAAAGCTACTATGATATGCAATTTTATTTAATTTAAAATGGCAGGAAGGCCCTTGGCATATGTTTTATTCATGCAAAATAAAAGGAAGCATCTGTCTAGGATTTATTTTAAACTGCTTAGGTATAAGTGTATGTAATTCAGCACTTGTTTTCCACATACATTCATTTTTTCTTGATCTATTAATCTTCAGAACCACCCTTACAGTAGGAAGATTAGAATTAAAATAAAGGGGGAAATAGTCATAGTAACAATATTTTATGTCTTTCTGTATCACTTACATTGAGAACTAGAACTTGTTCGCTTCAGACATAAGGATCACACAGGAATGTCTCATCTTTGTCAACATAGCACAAAAAGACTACATTGAGTATCTTCTTTGTCCCCAAAAGCCAGCTCCAGAGTCTGAATATATTGTATTTCAGATTCTCCCCTTCTCTTATATTTTCTCTAGATTTTTTAACCATTCTATGCTTTGCTTTGTCAAAACATGCATCTGTGTGTGTAAAGTGTGAAAATCAGTGATTTCTTACAAGGATTGGGTAGCAAAAATAGCATAAATATAACCATTATAACTTTAAATGTAGATACATTATCTAATTATCCCATGATGGAGCTGCTTAATTTTTAAGTTTTTTTTTTTTTAATTTTTCGAATTGTAGAAGTACAGTGCTTCTGATACATCATAGCATTTTCCTCCAAACCGACTTTATGTTGATTTTCCAGAACATTAGTGTCTAATTTAAACTGGCTTTACTATTGCTGTTTAAACAGGCTTATTTCACTTTCCTGGAGCCACTGTAATAATTAGCAGACACGATTTCTAGAAAATGGAAAGGAAATAATGCTGACAGTGTATATAGTGTCGGCGTATTGGGCAGGTTGGCTGGGTTTCATTTTAGCACCAAGGTCGTCCTGGTTACCACAGGGGACAAGGACCTCGGGGTCATCAGATAAATCTTTAAAAACGAATTTCAGAGAGTGCTGGACAACACTTTTTAGTGAGGAGAGGCTTAGTGTTAAATAATAGGCATTTCTGGTTTCTGAGAGAAAATTGAAAAACAGGCATGTCTGCAAATGTGGAAAAAAGTGCCGTTTCCAAAATAATGATCTGTCAGTGAAATTGCAAAATCATTATGTGAATGAGCTGAATTGCTTTGTGTATCATCTCATAGAAATATGTTTTGCACAGATAATATGTCTAATAAGGACACATTTTTTAAATCAGATTTTTTTCCCCCTTAGCAATAGCTGCACTGCAGGTCTGCCTCATGCAGTCAACCAGCACCACCTTATGGAGGATTGGGGGAAATTACTACTTTCCTTTTCAGGCTTTTCAAAAATGGAGTAAATTGATTTAAAATAATAATGATGATAGTGACGACAGTATTCATGACAGTGATAACACTTTTCCCCCACTTCTTGTGTTGCAGGCCTCAGATGCCAGCTCTGAAAAACTCTTCAATACTGTTATTGTAAACAAAGGTAAGAACCCTTAAATCTGAGCGGTAGCTTTTATTTTCCTATTTGTTCTGCTGTCTTTGCCTTGAACGAAAGCAGAAAGAACAATGGTCACCCCTTACCATTCTGGAGTTCCAGTTCATAATTTGTATTTTTGCTTGAGACAGAATCTGTGCTTTCATGATGTATCCCAAAACAGTTTATTGTAAAAGAGCACATTGAATCCTTATTTAAATTGATTTGCCTAAGAAATGACTACATCTCTGTGACTTTCATTTAATGTAGGAAGTGATCATGGAGAATAATCATTCTCAAGATGCCTTAACTTTATTGTTAGTTATCAACTACCCAGCAGTTGGAGAACGATAAATAGCTGGTTTGTATTGCAGACTCTAATAATCAGTACATGTTTAGTATTCACAGGATTGTGGTCATAAACCAAGCCTTACTCTGCTGTGGGCTTTCTGTGAAGTTAATAAACGAGCAAGAGGGCAAAATTTAAATACATGCTATTCCATTAATTTCTTCCAAACTGCAGTAGAGACTGAGAGAGGCTAATGATATTGCAGTACATTAAGGGGAAACTTATCTTAAATCACTACCAATAGGTTTCTGGGCAGTTTTCATTGGTTGCAGTATTGTTGGAAATAATTAAATTTAAGGGAATTTCTAATACCGGGTTTTTGCAAAGATGTATTCTTTGAAAGGTATAAATTATATAAACTCTTTGATCTCTTCCTCTCCTCTGTAGAACGTGATGTTTGCATCGTAATTGCTAAATGCAGAATGTATGCTTCCCTTCCTGGTCACCTTCTGTGTTACATGGAAGATACTGGCTAGCTTGAACAGGGTTGGGCCTTCACGAAGTGATATTTGAAACCATGTCCACATTCTCCAGTGGCCTTGGCTAGCGTTTTTGCTAGCTGGTTAGTCAGACACATTCCAAAGTGCAGTTATTTTGAGCTCCCCGATTATTTTAGAATTCGAACCAACTGCAATTTTAAATAGTACATTATGTTTAGCGTTCCCTGGAGGTGTGCATGCTTATGTGATTGCTGTTACTCCCAGAATTATTGTCATATTGAATTTTATCTTTTTTTTATTGCATAATGGAGTATTACAGTTTTATATTTCATCGTATATTTTGATGGACTGAAAGTTTGTATAAATTTGTTGTCCATAATGCTAAAAGCCCAATAAAAGAAGGTACATAGCAGTTCATAGCATACAGGGCTCGTATGGGAAAATGTGCAATTGTTTATTGCTTGTTTTGACAAGGGAAGAGGATGGTCGTGGGTCCCTTTAAGACAGGAGGAGGACCCTAAGGCGGACCTGAGGTCCTCCAAAGGAGGTGCTCTGTTTCAGTGACACCTGCCCCACCCCCTTCCACAGGACCCCCACAGCCCACGTGACTGTGTCTGTCTTTTGCCAGCTTGCTGGGACAGCTCTGGAATGTGTGTCCCCTCTCTGGGATCAGCCAGCCCTGGCCTGAGAGTTGGCTCGGGGGCCTGCATTGAGGCCCGGCTGCCCTCATGGGGCTGAAAAGCGCCCTTCGGGGCCCAGGAGGAGGGGTGGGTGGTGAGCAGAGCATCCGTGCGTGACCTCCTTCCCTCTGCGTCTTCCCTCTTGCTCCCCCAACCCCGAACCCCTGCCCCCTTTCCAGTCAAACGTCTCCCACATTCTTATTTTTGTTTACTTACAGAGTGTGATTTGTGGCATCTATTTGGTTGTGAATAGTCCTCCTTCTGACAGGGTGCCTTTCTTCTGAGCTGCTTTTCTGGGGTGATTTAGTTGCCTTGAAAGGATTAAGGTTTCTTTGTGTACACTAAAATCAACACAGGCTTTTTTATTTTTTTTTTCCCCTAAGCTTTGCTTGGGAAACCATACACAAATAAGCATTTTAGTTGATGGCAGATTATTCCTTTGCCCCTTATTTCCATCAAAATGGCCTTTCTTGGCTCCTCCAGAGTTTCCCCTTAACGCCTTATGCTAATTCCTGTTGGTAACATGAATGACAAGAGCCGGAATCAACGCAAATCCAGGTGGTGCCAAACAGAGGGACTGGTATCCAGCACCCGCCCTCCTCCCTGGAGAGAAAGAGATGAAGCAGGGGGTGGGGCGGGGAGGGAGGGAAGTGTGGGGGCAGTTTTGTTAAGGGGATTAGTATTCACACTGCTAAATATCAGGAAAACAAGTTCCAAAAGACAGGTGCAGGGAGTCTTGCTATGTGCCTGTGGGTTTGGGTCTGTTTTTCACTCGGGTGGTGGCAGTGTTTACCGGGTGGATGGTTGACAAGGCCTTCAAGGAACTGTCAGCTTCAGGCGCATCAAGTTCAAGTTCTGCAAAAGCCGCCTGCCCCGCCTGCAAGTCTGCTCTCCTGACTCTGTCCAGTATTCTTAGCCAAGAGCAATAAAAAGCCATGTAAGAAAGGGCAAATTTACACCAGGTAACAAACACCGCTGGGAGAATCCTCAGAGCCTGGGCTTATTGAACAGTCTGTCAAGAGTGCAGGGCAGCTGACACGTGTGTGCTCCCCCCTCCAGATGTTTAAAGCCACACACCACCTCTCCCTCTCTGGAGCCCCACTGGGCTCCGGCCTTCCAGAAGCGTGGCTTTAAGCTGCTGGCGAGATTATGCTGCTGAGCCCCGGCGGCAGGCAGATTTGGTCCATAAAATTTCACTGTGGGAGGGCAGTGCTAATCTCACAAGCTGATTGTGGTGGGGGTTTGGTAGGGGCACAGCTTTGATGTTGGGCCCCCCGAGGTCGGGGGAGATGTAGCTCTGACTGAAGCCGCAGGGGTCATGGCTCAAGTCCCATCAGTCTGTTTGTGAGCTGGAGTAAATCGTTTCGCCTCTTTAGGTCAGACTTTTCAATCATAGCAGAACGGAGTCCTGGGCCAATGTGTCTGGTGGGGATAAGACAATTAGTTGGTGAGGGGGAGGGGCTGAAACAGAGTAGGCACCTTGAAGGTTTCCTATCCCTCTGCCTCTTTGATCTTGTTCTGATTCTCTCTGTTGTAGAGCCCGTCCTATTTAATAGAGGACTAGGACTAGTAAGATTTTAGTCTTTAGGTGTTCCAAATCATTACTTCCTTCTGATGCCTTTTATTTCACATTTTGAAAGAAATTAATCAAACGGCACATGCTTGTAGGTATACATGACTTGCTCAGTGAGAATTCAGCTTGTCCAAAGGTGTGGGGAGATGAACCTCCAAAGTGCAAGGCTTAGGGTTGGAAACATTAAAAAATAGTAACTTTAATCAAGGTCATGGTTGCTGTATTTAATCTTTATGTGTTCAAATGTTTACAGGATGTTCGTGTGAATTTTATGAATCCTTCTGTCTTTGTGACTCAACCATCTGCCAAAGAAAAAATTGATTTTCCCAATGACACACACACACACACACACACACACACACACACACAGACTGAGTTCTTGTCCATATTTAGTGGGTTGAACTGCTACAGGGGCAACAGGACGTGTACCCCAAATCCTGGACTGTTTATCCTGAAAAGGATCGAACTTAATCAGTCAATTCAGTGTGTCCAGCCAGCATTTATTACCCTTCTTTACGTATTCTAACAGGTTCCCAGGTGGCACAGTGGTGAAGAGTCCTCCTGCCAATGCAGGAGACACAGCAGATGCAGGTTTGATCCCTGGGCTGGGAAGATCCTCTGGAGGAGGAAATGGCAGCCTGCTCCACTATTCTTGCCTGGAAAATTCCATGGACAGAGGAGCCCGGCACACTGTGATCCATGAGGTTGCAGAAAGTCAGACACAACTGAGAACACACTCACACACCTCTAGGCTCTACTTCTTGGGGATTTTGCCACTTTGATGTACAGGCAGAAATGCAGAGAGTGAGCACTTAGTGGACATGCCCGTCCTGCCACCATCATTAATCTCTTTTAAACTCGGAAGTTGCTCCAAGGTGGAGCTTCCTGGAGGAAAGAAAAGAAGGGAAGCCATGTGTGGAAGGGAGAAGAACAGAAGTCAGGTGCTCTCTGGAGCCCTCTGTGTCCCTGGTGGGGCCATGGTCTAGGTTAGGGGCAGAGAGAAGGCCCTGAGTTGCCTCTTTTCCAGGATGTATCCTGCAGCTGAGACAAGTCAGAGATGAGACAGGACCAGGAGGTGTATTTGACCCCATCACTCTATGAAAGAGCTGTGCTTCTCTTGAGTAGCTGGGGTGGGGATCGATCCAGGAAGGACGCAGGGCCCTGATTAATGCTACCTTCTGCAGTGAGTGAGCACCCCCTGTCTACTGAAACGTGGACAGCAGAGGAGCAGCCACCCACCCGCCTCGGGGAGACTCCCATCTGCCCTGCCCCAGGTCAGCCCTGGGACTCTGGTGGGCACTCGCTCCTCATGATGAGCACCAGATGCAGTGCTGAAACCACCTTGATCTCCCTGACCAGGACTGGCTGGCCTTTCTCAGGCCTCAGCGGACCTCCTAGTGGATACACTGGCCTCTTCTTGGCGGTTGATTTTGTGCTGAAGGGTCTCCATGGGACACAGATGAGGTCGGAGCCTTTAGATTTAGCAGGGCCTTTGGGTATCTTTGACAATATGGTTTTATCACCAGCGTAGACCGAAAACCAGGCTAAAAAATTGGTTGAGATTTAGATGAGGCGAGAAAAAAGTTACTAAAGATGTCGCTTGTGAATGAGGCTAAGGAAATGAGGCCCTAATAAAATCTTTTCATGGCAGTGATCTCACTTTACTCATCAAGTTTAGACACGAAGGGGGAATTCTTTGGTTTGGTGACAAGTAAAGGTAAGAGTTACCACCAAGGCTCCTCCCCTAAAATAATTCTGGGCTTTCTGTGTAAGTGAAAACAGTGCAATTGAGTATGGATAGCTTTCTTTAAAAAAAAAAAAAAGATGTAGAGTTTAAAATCTAATTATAATAAACATATGGAGACCATTTTACAATTTCTTGTAGTGTCCTGGGTTTCATTGTAAGGAGAACACAATGTGTAAAGCTCATTTCCCACGTGCAGACGAATAAACTGAGCTCATTTTAGCTTCTATAAATTAGTCGCATTTTTGTCTTGTCTTAAATCCTACAGAAGGGAAACTGTCAGTCATTCTTTATTTTTCTTTCTCTGGACCTTTTCTTTTGGAGTTTCAGAGCATTTTCTTGGGTCTTTAGAAGACAGAGATGTCTGATATGAGGAAAATTAAATACTATTGAAGGGTAATTGGTGCTTGATTGGAGACAAAGGACTTGTGAGTGGTTGGGTTTTCCTTCCTACTCCACACTGCAGAGAACATGCAATCAGCTCCTTTTGTTATGGAAATTGACCTTCCTATAGGAGCCAGACTCTTACATACGGAATTACATTGTTGTATAGATTATTCCTTGAGACTTCTTGAAAATAGACACCTTGTATTCTTAGTGTGAAACCACCAGGAAGGGTCTAAATATATTCCATGTTTTGAGAAAGTGTTTCCCACTAGATAATTTTCCACTAAATGGTACCTAAGCTCTCGCTGACCTTGTGCATGTAGATACTCAGGAATCCTGGGTACATGTTGGATCCTGTTACTGGAATGTCAGTGCCAGGGATGGAAGATATTCTGAGCATTTGATTTGATCTTGCGCGGGTCTTTGGAGTAGGACTCTCACAGCAGTGCCACTTTCCCAGATAAATTAAAAGGAGACAGGTTCCCAGATCTTGAGCGCCCCTCTGAGCTGGACCAGAGCATTGTTGTTTTTCCATTGCTAAGTGGTATCCAACTCTTTGCAACCCCGTGGACTGCAGCATGCCAGGCTTCCCTGTCCTTCACTATCTCCCTGAGTTTGCTCAGACTCATGTCCATTGAGTTGATGATGCCATCCAACCATCTCATCCTCTGTCACCTCCTTCTCTTCCTGCCCTTAATCCTTCCCAGCATCAAGGTCTTTTCCATTGAGTCGGGTCTTCACATCAGGTTGGCGAAACTGTTGGAGCTTCAGCCTCAGTCTTTCCAATGAATACTCAGGGTTGATTTCCTTTAGGATTGACTGGTTTGATCTCCTTGCTGTCCAAGGGACTCTCAAGAGACTTCTCCAGCACCATAGTCCAAAAGCATCAATTCTTAGGCGCTCAGCTTTCTTTATGGTTCAACTCTCATATAGTACATGACTAATGGAAAAACCAGAGCTGTGACTAGAAGGGTCTTTGTCGGTAAAATGATGTCTCTGCTTTTTAATACGCTGGCTAACAGAGCAGAGGATAGCATTCTTTTAGTCAGATGATTACACGCTACTGTTTATTTTTGAGCCCACTGAAAAGCTCTTCCCTTACTTTATTGATTGATCCCCACTGTTCTTGGAAAGACTTTTCTCCATACTTGGCAATATTAACAAAGACACTTGAATGTTGACCAGCATCAGTTTTCATTCCATTCATATTTAAGTGCTTTGTTTAGGCAGTGATGTAGAATTCGCCTGTCTCAGAAAGTAATCCACACTCATAGTAGACTCTTGGCGTTAAAAAACCCATCAAATTGGTTCTGGAGAGTCTTTAATGAGAACCGTTCAGTGACAGAGGGCCTCCTCACTGGTAATAGCTTTCAAGTGCGTGGGGTCAGCCCAGGCCTGGAGAGTGTCCTACGTGGAGGAAGCCTGTGGCTATCCCATGGCCTCTGGATTATTTCTGGTGTCTGACAACTGCAGAAAAATGTTGTTTTTCTCTGAAAATGTATGTTTATTTAACTAGGTTTCTTTTTGCTTCACAATCTGGATTCCATTCACTCAGTTACCACTCCAATTAACTAACAATTATTTAACATTAACAGTAATTACAGACGCCAGTTAAGCGCCTACAGATGTCAACTGTTAGCTTTGTACCTAATCACTCAATGAAATGGAGAAAGTTCAACAAACATCAATTAGCCAAGCAATTAGTATGAGTTAGGAAAGAGCATGTTATCATGTGTGAGCTGATTCAATTTATTTTATTTTGGCAGTAAAACACACACAGGCGAGCGGCAGTAAGTTCCTCAGATAAGATAAAACTCCATTGTTGTACAGCTTACATAAGAATTCTTTCCTTGTGCATAAGTCAAATATGCTCTTGCCTGGAATTTATTTAACAAACAAAATTTGTCTCAATTACTCAGAAACCCCAGCAATGCTCAGTCTCAGGAAGCAACTTGGGTGAATTATGAATCCAGTGAATATGCTGTATAAGGAAATGTCAGAATTTTTCAGTGGAGAAACGATCGATTCCCACTCAGATAATCTCTGTGGCTTTCGAATTTTTACCAGTTTATTCCTGAACCTGCTGTGGAGTGGGTGCAACACGGATTTTATTAATTTCATGGTGCCTGAACTTTTTGCTCAGCTGTCTTTGATGTAGCCTGGGGCAGCCACTGAAGTCTGTAACCTGCTTGCCCAGTGTATGCTTTAAAAAAGCAGTGGTTCTCAGTTGAAATCAATTGAGGACCCACTTCATGAATTCACCAAGGAGATTCTGGGTCCAAATTGAGAAATTCTATACCCTCTGCCACCCCCAAGCCAATCCCCATCCATAGACTAGACTTTCATCAATTACGTGGGTGCCTGGACTTACTGGGAGAATGCATTCTAAAGCCTGAAACGGTCTATCAGTTAGTGTTTGGAGCTTCATTGTACCTCTAAGTGGACAGCTGGCCATACATGGCTATGCCTCTGGCTCCTCTCCTAGAAATGCTTTCTTGCCAATTCCTGAAGCCTGTGGGTAGGAGTGGAAGGGGCCAGTCCTTAGTGGGGTGCTCTGTCAGGCCACTGTGGCCATAAATGTACAGAATTCTCCATTTGAGCAAATCTCTCAGCATTAACTGAATCCAGGAGTTGAATCCAAGGAGTTCCTTGGTGGCCCAGGAGTTAGGTTTCTGGGCTTTTCCCTGCTAGGGCCCAGGTTCAGTCCCTGGTCCCTGGTTGCAAACTGAGATCCTGCAAAGCCACATGGCCGAAAAAGAAATTCTGTTCAGTAGAATAGCTTAGGGTGTAGAGCCCCCATGTTCCATGTGCTTTTCTCTTATAAATGTTTTACCAGTGCCCAGTAGTCTGCCCAGGAATCCAGCACCCAGTGCACTGGCATGGTTGCTCTGGAGAGAACAGCCCTTCTCCATCACTTAATAGGGCCTCTGTTTATCTGCTTCGGCATGTTATGCTGCAGAGCTTAGGCCAACAGAAGTCTCACATCAGATGTCAGCTTGCGGACCAGCTGTGGTTCCCCCTTGTCATTATTCTGGTACCCAGCTCAGAGGAGCAGCCCTCAGGGTAGCTATCTTGGTAGAAGGAAAAAAATAGAGACGGAATCATAGAACGTGTCTTCAAGTTTCAGCTTGGTTGTGTTGTCTGGTGTTCCCAGCCATCTAATTGGCCCAAACAAGTCTCTAGGACTTTTCCCACCATGCCGTGCTAAGGTATTCTGGGTTCCCTGGAAGTTAGTAGGAATTTCCCATTGACAGTGGAGGGTCTTACCGACATCTTCATCCTCACCCAGGATGCCCACCACTGTCTGAACAGGTGATGCCACAAAAGCATCATGGCGACTACATGGCAGCCAGGCTCAGCTGTAGACATCTCTGACTTCCTTCCCTTCTAATAAGACATGAATTTCTCCGTATTTCTACGCTCCATGCCCATTTCCGTGCCGGTAATTGGACCAGTTGTTCCTTTTCAGCCAGATTTTATTAGAAGTAACTTGGGATTTTCCAGCAGGGGCATTTCCCTAGCAACTGATGACATAAGCACAAGGCCCAAATCCATGCGGAGGTGGGAGGGGCGCCTGTTAATAAGGAGTAATGCCCCGTGGGCACTCACATCTCTGACCCTCGTAAACCCTGTCTTATGGAGGAGGAGGCTGAGAGCACATCATTGCTTTTTCTAAGAGTCCTTTTGAAGAGGGAAATGTCTCAAGTGTACGTGTTAATAGGCTGATGTGGGAGGCAGTTATATTGGGATGTCTTTAAAAGCCACTTGGAAAACATTTTCCCCCTCTTATCTATCACCTCTCACATCTCTCAGAAGAGTAACACTGAAACCTAATTTTAGCCAGGACTACATCATTTTCTCATTATCTGTTTACAGCCGGAAAAGGCTTTTTCCATGGTACAGCTCCTGTCACCAAAAACTGAACTGTACAATTCCTTTGTTTTATATCAGCTTTTGATTCTTCTAAGTGTGGATTGTCTGCTGCTGGACTTCTCTGGTTGATCCCTGAAGGCCTCTTCATCCATAAACTTTATTCACAGACTTGGGTTTGACAAGGAGTCTGCCTCTGAGGTTGGATGTGTCTCCTGTGAAGTGAAGGATGTCAATTTTCATTCCATTGGCAGAAAATGGAGACCATATTGAATTCTTTCATTCAACAGATGTTACTGAGGGCTGACTATGTAACAGGCACAGGAGATATAGCCGTGAACAGATCACATTAAGCGTGATAGCCAGAAGCATGAGAGTTTGAACATATTTTAAAATAAGAAAAGAGACTTGAAATAGCTTAATGGGAAAGAAGCTTAAGACTTCCATAGGAGGGAAAGCTGATCCAAGGTGGGCCCTGAAAGGGTCAGCGAGTCAGAAACAGACCAGCCCTCACACTGCAAACGATGTCACCCTTTCACAGAGGGGGCTGTGTGGGCACAGATGTGCCAGCTTGTGCTCACTATGAGACTAAAACCTGCCCCTTCAAGCTTTCCAATGTAAAAATTGATTTGTTTCCCAGGCGGCACTAGTGGTAAAGAACCCTCCTGGCAGTGCAGGAGATGTATGTTCAATCCCTAGGTCTGAAAGATCCCCTGGAGAAGGAAGTGGCAACCCACTCCCATATTCTTGGAGAACCCATGGACAAAGGAGTCTGGCGCGTTACAAAGAGTCAGACACAACAGAAGTGACTTAGCACACTTAGCAAGCTATTGAAAAGATTTGGGGGAGCATTGTAAAGGTCTGTGTATCACCTATCAATAGGGTTTCTTCTTTGCACATCTCCTCAGTTAGATTTTGCTGCTTAAATGTTTGCCAGGTTGGCAAACTACGTGGAGGTGGTGGGGAGCACCACAGCTTTTAATTTTAGAAGATCCAGGCTCAAGTCTGAGCTGGGCTGCTTGAGCAAATGATTCCTCTGGACTAGGTTTTCCCACTGTTAACTTGAGAAAGCTGGGTGGATTCCTAGATCCCATCCTGGTTTGAAGGCCAGAGTTTGCTTTGGAGGATTCTGGGTCCTTCTAGATGCTTGCTGCTTGTTCTGAAGGAAAGCTATGACAAACCTAGACAGCACAGTAAAAAGCAGAGACATCACTTTACCAACAGAGTTCCTTATAGTTAAAGCTGTGGTTTTTCCAGTAGCCATGTACAGATGTGAGATTTGGACCATAAAGAAGCCTGAGCACCAAAGAATCGATGCTTTCAAACTGTGATGCTGGAGAAGACTCTTGAGAGTCCCTTGACAGCAAGGAGATCATACCAGTCAATCCTAAAGGAAATCAACCCTGAATATTCCTTGGAAGGACTGATGCTAAAGCTGAAGCTCTAGTACTTTGGCTACCAGATGGGAAGAGCCAACTCCTTGGAAAAGACCCTGATGCTGGGAAAGATTGAGGGCAGGAGGAGAAGGGGGCGATAGAGGATGAGACGGTTGGATGGCATGAGTTTGAGCAAACTCTGGGAGATGGTAAAGGACAGGAAAGCTTGGCATGCTGCAGTCCATTGGGTCTCAACTGAGCGACTGAACACCAACAGGTCCTTCTAGAGCCTGAAACTTGTGCAGAGGGCATGGATTTCCCGTGAGAGCTGTGAATGAGACTGTGGACACTTACATTTGGGAGGCGTGTACCATGAACTTGGGAGCTAGAACAGGGCTCCAGAAACCTGTCTTTCTCTCCTGGAAGTTCCATCTCTATTGGAAGCACCTGAGAGGCAGGAAGGGGTGGAGCCTCAGGGAAAGGTAGAGGAGAGTATGAGGCTGTACTGTTTGAACACCAACTGTTAGGTATTAACCTCTCTGTGGAATTAGAATAATAATGTGGAGTCCTCCTCCCCTGCAGGTCTGCAATCGCACTGGTGTTAAAGAGGTGTTTTATCTGCTTAGTAAATGTTTATAAAACCCCTGTGTAGGAGAATCTAGGTGCCGGTTTCTTTGTACTTGATTTCTTGACAAGTGGAATGACTGGCCGGTTCCAAAGCCTGGATTGCTGTGGGTGAGATGCAGAACAGAGGGTTCGATAGCAGAGCGAGACCCTGCCTTGGAGCCACCCGGAGACAAGCTGGCAAGAGGCGTCCTTTTCTATGGAGTGACTCATGTTACCAACTGTGAGTTGAAATTGAGGCTTCGATGGACCATTGTCCATCATCAAGGGAATGTCACCACCTCACCATCAGCTTTCGGCTGCCAGCAGACTTCACGCGCCATGCAGCTCTGCTTCTTCTAAAGCTAACCTAGGCCTCGTTTGACTGAAGCAGTCTTCCTTCCTACTCTTCATTTGCTAAACGGTGGTGATGATGCCCACTTCTCCCAATACCGCACTTGTTGTTGGCTGGATTCTAGCTCTCTTCGCAGCCTTGTCCTGTCTGTTGGGGAAAGGTTTGTTTTAAAGAAACAATTGTTCCAGTGTCGGCGTGAGTGGATTCAGGGAGGAGCCAGGTTCACTTCATGGTGACCAGATCCATCATGTGTTGTTTTGAGGATTAGGTTTGTCTGGACCGTCACCCTTACTTCCTGAGATTGATGGCTGTAGAAAGGACAGACGTCACAGACGCGCCAACAAGCATCTTAGAAACCGATTCCTGGCTCAGTAGCGGGGGCGCTCCCGCTGTGTGCCCTGGGATTGTTCTGTTGCTAAGCCACATCCCAACTCTTCACCACCCGTGGACTGCATGCAGCATGCCAGGCTTCCCTGTCCTTCACTATCTCCTGGAGTTTGCTCAGATTCACGTGCATTGAGTCGGGGACGCTTATGGAATGATAAACTAGAGGCTGCAGGCTTGGTTTTTGCTGTTGGCTGTAGGGGCCGTGTTGCCCCCATTTAATGGCCTTTGCCCCCAAGATGTTAGACATCACGTCAATTTGCTTCTGTTCCGTGTGTGAAGTACAAACCCCTGACTTAAATAGGAAGGCTGGGGAGAACTAGTGAGAAGATGATGCCCCAGTGCCACTCCTGGGGGGCAACTGATATTTGCCTGAATGACCCAGGACCCGTGTTTGGCCGGGACCTCCTCCCCTCCATCCACAGCGCCCACCTTCAGGTCAGACTGCTGCCTGCTTGCAGCCCTTGCCTTCTCAGGGCGTCCGGGTTGGGGAAAGAGAGCTCTCTGCCTCCTCCAGATTTGCTCCAGGACAAACTTGAAAACTGCCTACTTGGAGGGTTTTTTCACATTTTTAAAGTTAAGGCCGACTTTCCGGAGCCTGCCTAGCATCCTGCCAGGTATTTTATCTTATTCAAATATCCTAATTGCTGCTCAGGCTTCAGCTACACATCAGCCTACCACCCAACTGACAAAATAGACCTTCACCTGAGGGCCTCATTATGCTTCCTGCCTGTGCATCAGGCCAAAAATACCTCCCCAATACCTGCTCGACGTCCCGGGCTTCCAAGTGACAAACAAATAATTGGGTGAAACAAACCCTGGGTGCCGAGCAGCTGCCATCAGTGTCGGAGCCCAGAGGAGTCGGCGGCAATAACAGTCACGGCTCTGCCTGGTTCGTGTCAGAGCAAATCTTTGAACAGTGGGTTGTGCTGACACCAGAGAATGACAGCTTTGGAAATGGCGTGCTAGTTACCGCGGCGAAAGAGGCCGCTCACGGAGACCGTGACAAGCAGCTGTCATTTCCATACAGGTGAACAACTGACATCCCAGCGCGGGGAGGGCGGCTGGCAGGTAAGGTGGGACTGCGGAGCGAGGAGTCGAGAGTGCTAGGGGCCCTTCTCGTGGGTGGAGACACTGGCCTTGGAGCACTCGCGTGCACACGCCCGTGCACCCGAGTCTTCTCTGTTGTTCCTGTAGAGCTCATCTGAGAAAGGGCTGTGGAATACAGTATCAGCTTTAAAAAAATTTCATTTTTTAATTTCTTTTTGGCTGTGCTGGGTCTTCATTGCTGCGTGTGGGCTTTCTCTAGTTGCAGCAGATGGGATCTCTTCTCTAGTCGCGGTACATGGACTTGTCACTGTGGTGCCTTCTTTGTTGCGGAGCACAGGCTTCAGGAGTTTTGTCTCATAGACTTAGCTGTCCCAAAGCACGTGAAGTCTTTTGTGAACAGGGATCAAACCCATGTCTCTTGTGTTGGCAGGTGGATTCTTAACCCCTGGACCACCAGGGAAGCCCCGTGTCAGTTTTGAGGATATGACCAAGGCCGGGCTGCCAGCCCAGTGCCCTGCCTGGCATGCTTAAAGAACATTTGCAGTTCAAATCTACGCCCTCCTCACCTGCTTGATGTGTCATGGTTGGTTTTCCAACCCAGTACTTAGTTCCGTAGACTCTCAGTTTCATAGTCTCTGCTGATAAGGAGCTAACTTACCATCGAAGGGAATAGATCAGATGGAATTCAAGTGCAGGATCAAGTCTAGATAGTCGTTCTCAAAGTGTGGTCCCCGAACCAGCAATATCAGCATCCCCTGATGCTGTTAGACGTGCAGACTCTCCTGCAGCAGGAATCCCCAACCTCCAGGCCATGGACCGGTACCTCCCGTCAGAGCAGCGGCGGCATTAGATTAGAAATAAAGTACACAATAAATGTCATGCACTTGAATCATCCTGAAACCAGCCCTCCCTCCTACATGTGTGTGAAAAAACCGTCTTCCATGAAACCGGCCAAAAAAGGTTGGGGACCACTGCTCTACAGGATCAGAAACTCGGACTGTGGCCCAGTAGGCTGCTTAGACCAAATCTTCCAGGTGCTTCTGATGTGGGTGAACCCTGGACTAGATCAGGAAAGCATGTTTGCTGGTAAGGTTTCTGTGAATGCTCAGATGACCCACAAATCCCTGGGTGAAATCCATACTCCTCTTGACCATGGAATAAGTCTGTTTTTCATGGGCAGCTTTATATTTATTTATTTATTTGTAATACCAGATACAGTGGATCTGTTGAAAGTAACCATGTGGCCCTCCCATTGAACTCAGCTGTTGTCTTTGCCTTGGATTTCCATGCCCCACTCTCCATAGCCTGGTGGGCAGGACTCCTCCTGAAAAGGGTGCTGTTTAGGTGCGAGGCCTATAGTCAGCACTACATGATGACCTGACGCTCTCTTATCTAAGTGGGGTTTGGAACCATGACCCTGGGCCAGTGTTTACACCATAGCCCGCTGAGCTAACTTACTTAACTGCTTCTGAGAGACAGACTGTTCCATCTAGTTCCTGGCTGGCAAATACTGGCTGGCCATCTGTATGAAGGGTCATCACAGCACGAAATACCCACATCGTGCACAGATGTGCCGTGATGATAAGTAACTTACTTTGTAAACAAAGTGTCATGTGAATTCTTTTTAAAATTTCAATAGCCAGGAATGTAGAATAATGGACAGCAGTGAATTTTTTTTTTCCCCTTTCACGCAAAATATTAGAACATTTTCAGACCATAAAATTATCTCTAAGTTGGGTTCCCCACCCCCCCCACCAAATGTAGTACCTAAATATTAAAGCTTTTCCAGGTTTCCTTCAAGGATACTGTTTGTCCGTCAGTCGTGTCCAGCTCTTTGGGACTGCATGAACTGTAGCCGCCAGACTCCTGTCCATGAGATTTCCCAGGCAGGAATACTGGAGTGGGTTGCCATTTCCTTTCTCCAGGGGATCTTCCTGACCCAGGGATTGAACCTGTGTTTCCTGTATTGGCAGGTGGATTCTTTACCACTGAGCCTCCTGGCAAGCCCCCTCCTTCAGGAATAGGAATCTCCTAAGACGAGATGTGTTGTAGCAGTGGTTCTCAAACTGGAGCCTGCATCAGTTACCTTGAGACATACCTTGCTGGTCCCACCACAGAGTTTCATTGTGTCTTGGGTCAGGCTCAAGAATTCGTTGAAGGTTCTTGCATGCCTAACAATAGTCAGGTGATGACAGTTTTTATGGTACTGAGATCACACTTTGGGATTCTTGTGTGTGAAGACCTTCTACAGGAAAGCTTTTCTAAATGTCTTTTTCACTCATGAACATCTGAATGAATGTCGGTCGGGTCAAAGTCATATCTCTTTACGTGAGAAAGGAAATGTATGATGGCGGTTTAATCTCTAAGGCGTGTCCAACTCTTGCGACCCCATGGACTGAAGCACTCCAGGCTCCTCTGTCCATGAGATTACCCAAGGAAGAATACTGGAGCTGGTTGCCATTCCTTTCTCCGGGGATCTTCCTGGCCCAGGGACTGAACCCATGTCTCATGCATTGCAAGCAATGAAATGTATGTAGGAAAGTAAATTCAGTATTACCACATATCCACATCAGGAGCTTTAAAAAAAATTGACGTTGTCAAACTTAAGGATAGAAAGCATTAGAATGAATGAATTCCCAAATGTACCCATTATCCAGATTTGTATTTATCCAGATTTTGCCATGATTGTTTTATGTGATAGGATTTTCAAAAAAATACTTACTTGCCTGTGCTGGGATTTAGTTGCAGCACGTGGGATCTTCCGTCTTCGTTGCGGCCTGCCAGATCTTTAGTTGCGGCATGTGAGATCTAGTTTCTCAACCAGGGATGAAACCCAGGACCCCTGCATTGGCAGCATGGAGTCTTAGCCACTGGAACAACTGGGGAAGTCCCAAGTGATGGGAAGTTTTAAAGCCCATGTCAAGTATCATGTCATTTCAGCGCTATATACTTCAGTGCACATCTATTTTTTAAAAAATTTTTTACATAAACAGTAACAAAGCAAATGATAATTCCCCAGTGTCATCAGATACCTATCTCTTATCCCATCTCTCTGATTGTCTCACAAGTGTCATTTTGCATGACCTATTCCATCAGAATACAAACTGGGGTCGAGTCCTACTTGTCTTAATTGAGAACCGTCCACCCTCTCCCCGGCCTCCCATTCGCTTCAAGTCAGTGACTTGATGCAGAAACCAGGTCAGCTGCTCATTAACCGTCCCACATTCAGGAAGCCCTTGTGGCATCATTGAGTTTATTCCCCAGTCCCATGTCTTTGCTGCAAATGGAAGTTGACCCCAGAGCTTTGACCAGATTCAGGTTAGATGACTGGGGAAATAAACCCCGTAGGCGTCGCCGTGAGCTTCGTGTTGCCTCACGTCTGATACTCACAGTATGTGGATGACCAAGTGCTAGTGATGCCAGGATGGTTCAGGAAGTTCAGGTTCGGCAGCTAGATCCCTGCATCGTCAGCATTCCCCTCAGCCTTTCATCTGATGCTTTCTGTATTACTGATCCTTGCCTCATCCAGTATTTCCTTAGAAGTGGTAAAGCGGTGGCTTTTCTACCATCCTCCACATTTATTGGCTGAAATTCTGTGCAATGAGTTTTCCTTCATCATCTGGACTTCTTTGAAGTGAGGTGGAAGTCACTCAGTTGTGTCTGACTCTTTGCGACCCCATGAACTGTAACCCGCCCGGCTCCTCCATCCATGGGATTTTCCAGGCAAGAGTACTGGAGTTGCCATTGCCTTCTCCAGGGAATCTTCCTGATCCAGAGATCGAACTGGGGTCTCCTACATTGCAGGCAGATTCTTTACTGTCTGAACCACCACTTCTTTGAAAGTGAAAGTGAAGTTGCTCAGTCGTGTCCAACTCTTTGCAACCCCATGCACTGTAGCCCACCAGGCTCCACGTCCTTTGGGTTTTCCGGGCAAGAATACTGGAGTGGGATGCCATGCCCTTGTCCAGAAGATCTTCCCGATCCAGAGATCAAACCCACGTCTATTATCTCTCCTGCATTGACAGGCAGATTCTTTACAACTAGCACCACCTGGGAAGCCCAAGTTTACACACATGTGTATAAATTTAAAGTCCTTCCCGTCTGTCACAACTCTGCTCAAATGCCACATCCTCCAGGAATCCCTCTATCCTCCCAAGATTTGCACACTTGGCCCACTCTTTCTTACTAAAATCTCAGATGCAGCTGTTATCCCTTCTTTGAACTCTCACCCCATTTCGCATTAACCAGCAGGGTGCTTTGTATCCGATAGGGGCTCAATTTCTGATGGCTTGAACCTCAGCAAATTGAAAATGCAATATCCTAAAAATGACTTTAAACCTTGAGGTTTAGGTTGTAACTGGAGAGTTACAACCTGATGAAAGAAAATAAGGAGAAGTCTGGACCTCACTTGATCTGTTCAGCCCACTTGGCCTTCTTATTAGATAATCTGATGGTCCCAGGTGGGTATCTTCCAGAAGAGGAGCAGGAGGCTGCCCACATGCTTTGAGTGCTGAAAACAGGCCAGGGGCCTCCCTGTGCTCACATGGTAGCCTATCCACGTAAGTGTGTCGCAGCGAGAACACTGCCCTGTGGCTGTAGGCGCAAAGCTACTGCGTGTGTCCCGACTCCCCAGCCTCCCCGTCTTCCAGTTTTGCCACTGGGCCAGCCCAGTCTCCAGTTTGGTGAATTACAAAATGAGTCTTGTTGGGACTTCCCTGGGAGTCCAGTGGTTAAGACTTCACCATCCAGAGCAGGGCCTGAGGGTTCGATCCTTGGTCAGGGAACAAAGCTCCCACATGCCCGGGGACCAAAAAACCAAATATTGTAACAAATTCAATAAAGACTTTTAAAATGGTCCACACCAAAAAAAAAAAAAAAAACGGGGGAAAAAAAACCCTCTTGTTGACAACACAGTTTCTCAGTCAGCCCGCACCATCTGTAGTCTGTTTGGAAAGAAATTCCGGGTCTGCATTTCTAGCCTGGGAGCGCTGATGGAGACGCTGGGCACACCAGAACAGCAGGGTCGGGTCTGTCATCCGCGCGGTGTCCCGGCAGCTTTAGTGTGGCACTTACCTTCACCTCCCATGGCTAGGCTTTGTATAGTTAAAGAACTGGAGCGTTACACTGATGCCTGGTTAAAAGTAAACCGGAGTACATATATACAATGGGATATTACTCTACCATAAAAAAGAACGAAATTGGATCATTTGTAGTGACGTGGGTAGACCTAGAGTCTATCATGCAGCGTGAAGTAAGTCAGAGAAAAATACCGTATATTAATGCATATATATGGAACCAAGAAAAATGGCACTGATGAACCTATTCGCAGGACAGAAATAGAGATGCAGAGGTAGAGAGCCGACTTGTGGACACAGGGCAGAGGGGAGTGCCTGGGACAGACCGTACGGACATGTGCACACTACCCCGTGTAAACGAGCTAGCCAGCAGGAGGCTGCTGTGTATAACACAGGGAGGCCAGCTTGGTGCTCAGTCATGACCTGGAGGGGTGGGGTGAGTGGAAGGCTCAAGAGGGAGGGGATAATGTATACAGAGATCAGATTCACGTAGTACACCAGAAATGAATATTATAAAGCAATTGTCCTCCAATTAAAAGCATAAAAAAATTTTTAAGTAAACAGGAGAAGCTTGAAAGGAATGATAGGACAGCAGAGAGGACTGGAAATCTTGGTGATTTTATTGAAACTGTCCCCTCTCTTTTTGAGAGTCTTCCCTGGTGGCTCAGAGGGTAAAGCGTCTGCCTGGAGTGCAAGGGACGGGTTCAATCCCTGGGTGGGGAAGATCCCCTGGAGAAGGGAATGGCAACCGACTCCAGTATTCTTGCCTGGAGAATCCCATGGAAAGAGGAGCCTGGGTCCACAGGGTCGCAGAGTCAAAGACACGGCTGAGCAACTTCACCTCACCTCTCTTTGAGTGTCTAGAACCTGTTGCTTTATGTTACAAAACAATCCTTGGTGTGGGGCATGTATTTGTACAAGGCGGGGAGAGGACATGGGTTTGCTGGTGCGAGAGCACTGGTTGGCTGGTTCTTTTTAAACCCAGAGCCCAGCCTTGAGTTTCGGGTGGCAGAAGTACAAGAAATTCCTGCTGTTCATCCATTTTCATGGAGCTGTCTTTTCCTTGAAAGAGCCTCAACACTTCCCAGCCGTTCACACCTGATGCTGGTCGTTGGCTCTGTGTGCCAGTCCGCCTCTGGGTGATGAGGCCTTTCTGGGCAGAGTATCCCTGTCAAGCCACTTTCATTCTTTTCTATGTAACAAATACGTATAACAAAACAGAAAGAAACTCACAGATCCAGAGAAACAAACTAGTGATTCCCAGTGTGGAGAGGAGCAAGAGGAGGCAGGGGGCTAAGAAGCACACACTGCTGCGTATAAAACCAGTAAGCTACAAAGACACATTCTCCTGCACGGGGAATAGGGCCAGTAGTTTATAATAACTTTAAATGGAGTGTAATCTCTCAAAAAAATTTCGAATCACTGTGTTGTGACCTGAAAATAACGTGATGCTCTAAACCAGCTATACCTCAATTTAAATAGAAGAAGAAATGGGAAAAGAGTGCAACCGAGAGCTGTCTCACTTGCAAAGTGCAGCTGTTCCCACAGCACCATCTCCTCCTCTGACTCCCCTGGCGCCTGAGAGGGCGCTGGGTTCTTGCCTTCCTCCCCGCGGGCCTCCAGAGTCAGACTGTCCATCCGAGCTCACTCCCTGACCCCTGTCTTTGCCCCCTCCAGCAGCCTTTCCTTGTCTACTTTTCTGCTTATTTCCTTCCATCTTTTAAGAATAAACAAAGCTTAAAAAAAAAACAAAAAATAGCAATAACAGCAATAATATAAATGATGACTGTAGCCCTGCTGTTGCTTTAGGACCTTGAAAAAGAGTTTTAAAAATTTATTTTACTGAAGTATGGTTGATTTACAATGTTGTGCTAATGTCTGCTGTATAGCAAAGTGACTCATTTATACATACGTATGTATAGAGAGAGACACACACAAATTCGTTTTCATATTCTTTTCCATTATGGTTTAGCACAGGATATTGACTATAGCTTCCCAGGTGGCGCTAGTGGTAAAGAACCCACCTGCCAGTCACAGGAGACATAGGAGATGGGGGTTCGATCCTGGGTCGGAAAGATCCCTGGAGGAGGGCATGGCAACCCACTGCATGCCTGGAGAATCCCATGGACGAGAAGCCTGGAGGGCTGCAGTCCATGGGGTCACAAAAAGTTGGACACGACTGCAGCGACTCAGCATGCCTGTGCTATACAGAAGGACCTTGTCGTTTCTCCATCCTGTACCCACCTCCCCCTTGGCAACCAGAAGGCTGCTCTCTGTGTCTCAAACACTCCCTTTTTGATACCTTTGTCTTATCCCCTCTTGTAAAATGCCTTGCATCTGCATCTCTTTTGACTTGGTAACTTGCTGTCCAGACCAGGACACATTTGAAAGGGAAACAGACTGCTATTAATGATGACTTTGAGACCACAAGCCTAACCGTGGACTGTCCATGCACACCAGGGTTTATGACCCCCTGCTTACAGTCCAAGTTCTTCACAGTCTGTGGAAGTGCCCTGATGGCTTAGTTGTGGCTGCTAACATTTACAGAGTACTGGAGCCTGGCTTTGTTCTCATCACTTTGCATGGATTAACTCATGGGACCCTCAGGCCCTTTCTAGGTAGATAGTATTGTTCCTACCACTTTGATTCTGGAGGAACTGAGGTGCAGGGAGGCTGAGTGAGTGGCGAGTCACCCAGGGTCAAACCCCCGGTCAAGTGCCTTGTCCTTACTCCCAGCCACATCAGCCCCCAGACAGAGATCAGCTGTCCTATATCCTTGGAGATGTTTGCAGCAGAGTTTTCCAAATGTCTGTGGAATTCAAAGGAATGTACAGTATAAACAAAAGCATCACCTTCTGAGTATTTGTTTAGGGTCACCTAGCTATAAAGGGCTCCTTAACTGGTAGGAAATACTTATTCCTCTTCTCAGATAGCAACTAGGGCCTGCCTTAGAGCAGGCCAGGGTTATACCCAATCACTGTGATTCTGAAAACATAAAGTTTAAAAACAAAAGGAAAAGCCATTACACCCCACAGAAGTGAAATTCTATTTTTTCTTGCTAGGTTTTTTTTTTTTTTTTTTTTCCCACTATATTTTCATCCCTGGTGGTAATTTAGGATGGTGTTACTTATGGGTGGGACTTAGCCTGGGGACCAGATATTAAGCTGTAAAGTTCTTTCTTTTTTTCTTTCTTTCTTAAGACTTTTTGATGTGGACTATTTTAAAAGTCTATTGAATTTGTTACAGCATTGCTTCTGATTTTTGTTTTTAATGTTTTGGTGTTTTGGCCACGAGGTATGTAGGATCGTAGCTCCTCAACCAGGGAAGGAACCTACATTCCCTGCATTGGAAGGTGAAGTCTTAGCCATTGGACCACTGGGCTGTCAAGTTCTTGATCTGAGCCAGGAAATCAGAGTTTTATCCTCTAAAAAGCTCAGTCGCCTCCTGTCTCCAGCCTCTTGTCCCATTTCCCCTTTCCCTCTTGCCTTTGCTGCCCCTCCACCCCTGCTTTAAAAAGCAGTCAGAAAGCTTTTCCTACCAAAATCTGAATCATGACCTCTGTGGAACTGATGCGGATAGATCCCAGGTTCAGCATGAGGCTTTTCTTTTATATGCCATCAGGCTGACAGGGGGATTTATTGAAACCTAAACTCATTTTGTTTGCTCGAATGTTCACAAGACTCAACAGTTTAAGGAGGTGCGAAGTGCTCCCACTGCTTCAGGGAACAGTGAGGCAGGCTGGTTGCAAAGTCACAAGTCACCAGGTCAGGCTGCTGGGACAGAGCCAGGGGTGGAGAGGGCTGTTGGGTGGCAGTCAGCTGCTCCAGGGCCTTCCACCCTTCTCCCCTCAGACAGGCTCCCGCGGCATGTTCTCGCCGGGGGTTGGTAGGATGGCTTCGTTGTCATGTTTAAGAAACCCACTCACTCACTCTCACCGCCCTTCTCTCTTCTCTCGGCCCTGCCTCCCTCTGGAAAGGTACTGGTCTTCTTTTTTTTTTGTTAACTTTTCATTTTGTTTTGGAGTATAGCCAGTTAACAATGTTGTAATGCTTTCAGGTGGACAACAAAGGAATTCAGCCTTATGTACACAAGTGTCCATTCTCCCGCAAACTCCCCTCCCATCCAGGCTGCCACGTAACACTGAGCAGAGTTCCCTGTGCTCTACAGTAGGACCTTGTTGGTATCCGTTTTAAATACAGCAATGTGTACATGTCCGTCCCAAACTCCCTGTCTATCCCTTCCCCCCAATCTCCCTCTCACACACACACCCCACCCCCCACGCTAGCACGCAACATAAGTTTGTTCTCTTAATCTGTAAATCTGTTTCTGGTTGGTAAATAAAGGACGTCATACGGCATTTCTCCTTCACTGTCTGACTTCCTTCACCCAGTATGACAGTCTCTAGGTCCATCCGCGTTGCTGCAGATGGCATCATTTCATTGTTTTCAGTGGCTGAGTAGCGTTCCATCGTATAGATATGCACCACGTCGTCTTTGTCCATTCCTCCCCTGGTGGGTGTTCAGGTGGTTTCCATGTCTTGGCTGTTGTAAACAGTGCTGCCGTGAACATTGGGTGCATCCTTTTGGATGCACATTTTTCTCTGGGTATATGCAGATTTTTTCTTTTTTCTGGGTCTTCCCAGGTGGCACTAGTGGTAAAGAACCCACCTGCCAGTACAGGATACATAGGAGACGGGGGTTCGATCCCTGGGTCGGGAAGATCCCTGGAGGAGGGCACAGCAACCCACTGCAGTATTTTCGCCTAGAGAATCCCATGGACAGAGGAGCCTGGCATATGGTCCCTAGGGTCACACAGAGTCAGACGTGACTGAAACGACTTGGCACGCACGTATGCGTACAGGGTCTTACGGTAGGTTTATTTTTAGTTTTTAAAGAAATCTCCATACTGTTCTCCACACTTCCCTGGTGGTAAAGAACTCACCTGCCAATGCAGGAGACATGGGTTCAATCCGTGGGTCAGAAAGATCCCTTGGAGAAGGAAATGTCTACCCACTCCAGTATTCTTGCCCAGGAAATCCCATGGACAGAGGAGCCTGGTGGACTATAGTCCACAGGTTTGCAAAAGAGTCAGAGACGACTTAGTGACTCAATAACAACAACAATACTGTTCTCTAGTGACTACCAATTTACATTCTCACCAACAGTGTAGGAGGGTTCCCTTCTCTCCACACCCTCTCCAGCGTTTATCGTTTGTGGATTTTTTGATGATGGCCATTCTGACAGATGTGAAGTGAAATCTCATTGTAGTAAGAAAGTTATTCTTATCTCTCCGCCAGACTCTTCCATGGAGAACCCCTTCTCCCTCCCTGTGTCTCAGCAGCCCAAGTCTGCTAACCCTGTTAGAACTGCTGTTGGGCTTTCGGTAGCTGAGGAATTCCTTTTAAATTCCTTCCAACCTAGCTCCTTTGCGTAACACAGCTCATTTCTCTACTTTGCTGAGAAAAGCTTGCTGTGAAGAACTTTCCCGTGTTAGGGAGATCACTTCCAGCTCACATTTCTCCTGATAGAAGGGATGTCAGGCAGGCGGCATGAAGAACCAGTTCGCCCGCCATAAAGGAGAGACCAGCAAAGGAGTATTTTTGAGGTAACATGAAAAGTACAAGGGAAACGGCCATGAGGCCTCTCCAGTCTCATTACATCTATACATCTGGATGATTTTGGTTGAAAGTGAAAACCTTTTAGACTTCTCAGCATCAAGGATTTTTAAAATGTGGACTTACCTAATAGTAACAGTGATAGTTCCATTTGCTAAGTACCAAGCATGTGCCAAAATCACTGCAGATGGTGACTACAGCCATGAAATTAAAAGACGCTTACTCCTTGGAAGAAAAGTTATGACCAACCTAGATAGTGTCTTCAACAGCAGAGACATTACTTTGCCAACAGAGGTCCATCTAGTCAAGGCTATGGTTTTCCCAGTGGTCACGTATGGATGTGAGAGTTGGACTGTGAAGAAAGCTGAGCGCCAAAGAATTGATGCTTTTGAACTTTGGTGTCGGAGAAGACTCTTGAGAGTCCCTTGGACTGCAAGGAGATCCAACCAGTCCATTCTAAAGGAGATCAGCCCTGGGATTTCTGTGGGAGGAATGATGCTAAAGCTGAAACTCCAGTACTTTGGCCACCTCATGTGAAGAGTTGACTCATTGGAAAAGACTCTGATGCTGGGAGGGATTAGGGGCAGGAGGAGAAGGGGACGACAGAGGATGAGATGGCTGGATGGCATCACCAACTCGATGGACGTGGGTTTGAGTGAACTCCGGGAGTTGGTGATGGACAGGGAGGCCTGGCGTGCTACGATTCATGGGGTCACAAAGAGTCGGACACGACTGAGCGACTGAACTGAACTGAACTGAAGCATGTGCCAGCTGGCATCTGGCTATGCCCTTAGTCTGCATTCTAAAATGTACAAAGGTCTCACAAGGCTGGTGGTGTCACCGCTTCACAGGGACTCTGAGAGGTGCCCTAAGGCTACCATGACTGATGTGTTGGAGCTGGAATCTCATTCATGTGTCCACCCATCCACTGACCTGAGGGCCGCGTTGTGCTAAGACAGTGGGCGTTAAGGTGGACAGGACTTTGTTCTTGGCAGCTTGTTGTCTGATCAGAGGTAGATAGTGACTCCAGGGCTGTTGAACCATGACCCGTTTTCTCACTTTAAGTTTTTCCTCATTTTTTTCAATTTTTATTATGTTGTGTAATTACAAACCTATAGAGATGGTGAAAGAATACAATGAATACCTCTATACTCTTCGTGTGGATCCACCAATTCTTAACATTTTGCCACATTTGCTTTTTTTTTTTTTTGCTAAATCATTTCAAAGTGAAAGGTATTAGAATATTTCAGTATTCACCTCCTGCATTTTTCTGTGTAACGTCAGTATCATTCTCAGACTTAAGAAAGGTAACCGTGATTCCAGAATTTTGTCTGAAGCTCATATTGAACTACCCTTCTATTCGTTATTTGTTTTTCTTTTCAGCTGTGCTGGGTCTTCACTGCCGTGCAGGCCTTTCTTCTCCGCTTGCAGCTTCCTTGTTGCAGAGCGTGGGCTCTAGGGCGCTTGAGCTTCAGTAGCTATGGTGCCTGGGCTCAGTAGCTGCGGCTCCCGGGCCTTAGAGCCACAGACTTAGTAATTGTGGCACACGGGCTTAGTTGCGCGACGACTCATGGAACCTTCCCGGATAAGGGATCAAACCCGTGTCTCCTGCATTCAGAGCGTATTCTTCACCACTGAGCCACCAGAGCAGCCCTGAACTGTCCTTGGTTGCTTCCGAAGAGAGGGGGTATGTGTGTGTGTGCACGTGTGTGTGCGTGTGCGTGCCCCAGTCAGGTCACACGTTTGATTGATATGTCTCTTTCTCCTCTTGAAATCAAATATAGAACTCCATCCTTCTTCCTCCCCTCCTACACACACCCTCAGTTTTTTTTTTTAAAGATGTCAATTTTTTGAAGAGCCCAACCTTGTTTGCCTTAGAGGATAAACTACATTATGAATTTCCTCATAGTGACATTTAACTTGTCACCAATAACTTTTTTTAAACCCTTTTCTGTCTGCTTTTACACCCCTTTAACTGATGAGGCCCGTTTACTTAGCCATTTCTCTTGGGTATTTGGAAGTAGCTGCTTTGCATGTGTAAAATAACCATAGGAAGAGACAAATGAAAGTGTTAGTTGCTCAGTCATGTCTGACTCTTTGCAACCCCATGGATGTAGCTGGCCAAGCTCCGCTGTTCATGGAGTTCTCCAGGCAGGAGTACTGGAGTGGGTAGGCGTTCCCTTCTCCAGGGGATCTTCTCAACCCAGGGATCGAACCTGGGTCTCCTGCACTGCAGGTGGCTTCTTGACCGTCTGAGTCACCAGGGAAGCCCATGAAGAGACGAGGGCCTTGGCATTTGTGTGCTGCATGTTTGCTGTATTTTATGGGCTATAAATAATTACAACGTAGATGAGCTTTTGGAGCTCCAGATTCCACTGGAGTTTAAGGATTCCCTCCCCACCCCCTAAATTTGCAGAGATTAGTTTGTAGTTGCCAACAGCTCTGGAACTGGCAGGATGCTTAAGGCATAATCTTTTCATTAAAAAAGGATTTAACTAATTAGACTTGACTATGAAGCTGACAGGTTAATTGATAAGGGAAGTGGGGCTCAAGAACCCATAAGGCGGGAGCGAGTGTCCATTAAATTTAAATCATTATGATCCCTGCTGAAACATTATTCTTTACATTAACTTTAAGAAGTTTTCTGTGCCTGTCGCCTTAACAAACTAGAAAACCAATATCCCTTGCCAATTCTTAAAAGATCTGTAACATGTTCATGCATTAATATTTCAGATCCAAACTCTTGTGGATTTCAGAGAGACTTAAAGGGTCAGGTCTTTAATTACTGTCTTATTTTTATTTTTGAAGATTTAGTGAGCATGGACATGTTTTATCATGTAACTTAGCTTTCATAAATAACTTTTCACTTCAATTTATTATTTAAATTTAATCTGTTCTAAAATAAATTTGAAAGTGTATGAAAAGTGGAAATGTTAGTTGCTCAGTTGTGTCCAACTCTTTACAACCCCATGGACTGTAGCCCGCCAGACTCCTCCATCTATGGGATTTTCCAGGTAAGCATACTGGAGTGGGTAGCCATTCCCTTCTCCAGGGGATCTTCCTGACCCAGGAATTGAACCTGGGTCTTCCACACTGCAGGCAGATTCTGAATGCCCATTAAAGCCAGTAACTTGATCACATATCAGAAGTCGGAGTTGAGAAAATCAGATTTCTTGAATCACCTGCACTGAGGGTGCTTTTTTTTTTTTTTCTCTTGCTCTCTTTATAATATATAAGATATGTATGTGCTTGTGTGCTTTCTCAGCCTCTCAGTCGTGTCGGACTCTTTGTGATCCCATGCACTTTCCCCTAATCTACCCTTAGTCATGGTAACAAGATGTGCCTTTTGGAACTCTTGTCTGAAGTTCACATACATGCCCCTCCGGCTTGAACATTGCAAACAACATTTCGGCACCTTTGGGTCTCTGTTCATAGTTAAACTGGGAGACATCAAGTATACCCCCAAAGACCTAGATGGGAGAGTTTTACTGACCCAATCATAGATCTTCTAGGGCACTTGGAGGCTCAGAGAGACCAAAGAAGCTGCCCAGGGCCAGTGCTGGTGAATGGCACCCTTGAGCTTGGCAGGACCCTGGCCCCACCCTGTTGAAGGAGTACTTCCCTTGAGTCAGACAGACAGCAGGCATTTGAGTGGATACTGTATACATTTTCTGTACGAAGTACTTTTGGACATTTAAAGGAAATAAAAGGTTCAGGTTCCCTCCCTCCCCTCCAGAGAAACTGGATCTTAATATACCTTTCTGAGTTGTAGAGAAAAATATTCACGTAGCCCCAACTTTTATTTGTGTCTTCAATAAAGGAAACTTCTCTTGTACATTTGAGTTTCATTTTACAAGTCATCGGCTACATATAAAATTGATGTGTTAGAAGCCATAACCTAGAACATAAAATTCAAAAATAAAGATCAGAAACCCCTAAAACTAATATTTTGTTTATAGGCTTTCTGAGTATATACCCAAACAACTCCTTTTAAAAAGGGAGAGACTTGCCTGGTGGCTCAGTGGTTAAGACTACACCTCCCAATGCAGGGGATGGGGGTTCAGTCCCCGGTCAGAGAACTAAAATCCCACATGTTGCATGCCAAAAAAAAAATGTTTTTTTCTTTTAATTAAGAATTAAAAAGGGAAATTTCCCAGGGATATTGGAGGAGCGTGTACCTTTGGGTGTTCTTTGGATGTTTTCAGTTATTTTCATATGTCCTTATTAGTGATTTGATTCCGTATTTGGTTTATACTCTGTGGGTATAGGAAGCCAGTATCAAACTGGATTTTGTTAAGTGTTTAGTAAACTTAACAAAAAGCAAGGTATTGTGAGAAGTTATACATCTCTCTGCTTTTAGAAGGAAGAAAAGTTTCATCTCCTGAAATTCTTTATTTCTTGGGTTCTGAATTAGTGGCAGACTGCAAAAAGTGGATTGGTGGGATTTAATCTAGGTTGGTCATTTTCAGCAACCCCATGCATTCAACAATTTACTTCCTCCATTACAAGGTGTACCGTTGACTTATTACTAATTTTTTGATGAGAAATACTGTCACATTAAACTGCTCTGGTGATTGCAAGATACGTCTATATTTCAGAAACGTTACAATGTAGGGATGGGGGCAGTGGAGAGAATTATGTCTTAGAAATGAAGAAATATGGTACATATCTGTAGCCTATTATATCACATTTTGTAATTTGTCTACCCAAACTGAGATTTATGGGTCTTTTAAGAAAGAGAGCGAGGGGGTTGGACCTTTTAGTCAGACAGAGAAATGACCTTCCCTCCAAGACTTAGACCAGATTAAATTGGACTTGGGAAGTGGTTTCCCCCTTTCCTCTATTGTAAATCTTCTTGGGAGTGAGTGCCCAGGTTAACCATGAGCGGAGGTCCATTGTCAGCACCTTGAAAGCCTATTTGAAATGTCATCAGCTTGGAACATTCCATTGGGCAATGACTATCACACCCCATTTTAAAAAGATGCCTTGGGCAGAAGGGAAATTACAATGGCAGGCCCTTAATCCTTTTTAATAAGGGCAACTGTTTAAGAGAATTATGTTGTAAAAATGAATAGGATTTGGGAGCAGTTCCCTGGTCTGTTGTGGACTGTCAACACCAAAGGCATTTTCCCCTTGCCAACTGCCTGAGGATTTTCCATTTAGCAAACTTACAGGATGGACGATAAAGCAGTGACATCCCATGATGAGTTCTAATTCTGTTGCTGGTAAGGACTGATGTCTTTCATTTAAGAATTTTGAGATTTCAGCCAAGACTTGAGGTGAAGGTTAAGATTCTTCTGTGTGTTTGGTACCAGTTGGTACAGGTAGAGAATTTGAAAGCTCAGAAATAGCCTCGTTGTCCCCATTAGAGATAAAGAGCCAAATTTAATCAATGTATATGGTGCTGTTCTTAATTGAGCTCAACTTTAAAGCATCTGAGAGAAAGAAGGAATATGAACAGGTTGTCTTTAGTGGGAATAGGAGTCAAGATTTATAGTGTTCGATTGTAGGGTGTGAGTTTGGAAGTTTTCACATTTTAAGAAAAGAAAGATAATGAAAGATAATTAACACCTAGGAGATTTTACACAGAGACAATTGTATCTGTTAGAAACCCTTATTTATTTTCTCATAAGGGGGGATTCCAAAAGATATTTTGGTATCTACATATATTTGAATGAAAAATGGCATTTCTTTAAGAAATAATTACACCGTCAAAGCATTTCTCATTGCTTGAATTAGTGAATTGTATATGGAAATATACTAAGTGTTGAAACATTCATCATATATATATATAGTCGGTTTTTCAGTATGTTGGCATTTCCAGTCAAAATGGCATCTGATGTTGGCCCTTTTAAGTGTCTGTGGCTTAAAATACTAACAGCAGGAAGAAAATAAACAGAGATGAAAACACAAACTCGTTGAACGAAAATACCATGGTACAAATGGAACCTTCTGTAACACTCTAACCCAGGAATTTTGAAAAGATAAAATCTTAAGCGTTAAGAAATCCAGAGGCCCTGTCCAGCTTATTGCTGTCGGAATGCCTCAAGACCCTTTAATCCCCCAGTTTAGAGGATCATATTGTCAAATCAGAGGGGCTCAAACACAATAGCATCTTCTGGAACCTGAGTGACCTGTATTGAGAGGGGATCTTGTGCTTTTGTTCTTGTGAGAAGCAGGTGTAAAGGATAACACGCTGGATTATCTTATTGTAAAGCATCTAAAAAGCCAATTCCCCCTTCCTCATTCCCTCTTCTCTTGATGGAGTAAATTCTAAGGGCAGGTGTTTGGGAAGGCTGACTAGACTTTGCTTTTCAGTCCTCCGCGTCCTTGTCAATTAGACTAATGAATGGGTAGAATTTGTGGACTTGGCTATTGACATGGTTGCCCGGGTGACTCTCTCTGACCTGCACAACGTCTATGGGGAGAAAGGTTATTTCCACCCTGCCTTCTGGGAATACAGATGTAGTTTTCCAATTCCACCTAGATCAGACAATTCCCTCCAGGCTAACATGCAGGCACACACCCCTTTATAGTCAAGGCAACAGTAATTGTACCCAAGTGTGTATTCAAGTTCCGTCCAACAAGCGAAAGGAACCACAGCCGTGGGTGTTGCGGCCCCCAAAGCCTGCTTATCCCAGGAGGTCTGTATGACTTAGGCTTCAGAGATTAACATTTGTGTCTCAAGACAAAAGAACTTTTTTTAATCACCCTATTTATCTGAAGATACACGCATTGGTTTTATAAGACAAGTTAGCATTAAATAGCAGACCTGACCTGACAAGCTAACATCCTGTGCCAGGGATATGCTTGCTTCAGAAGGCTGACTTGTCAGAGACCAGCATGAAATTGAAGCAAGGCGCAGTCCATGGCTTTGTAGTGGTGAATAAGAGAGTATCAGAGTGATTCCGTCACTAGTGTACACGATCAAAACTACGGTGAATCTGTCCTTTTGAAAACGGTAACCTAAGAAGAAGGCAAACCTTGAAAGCAGTCACTCCTTTCTTCCAAGGAAAAGAAGCTAGTCATTAAAAACAAAAATCTTAAATTATCGAAACTATATACTGAGGCAAATAAAGGAAAAAATGTGAACGATTTTATTTGTCCACTTGTTTACTTTCCTGTGGAAAATGTGTCCTTAAGGTCACAGGATAAGTTTTCTTGAAGACAGCTTGGTGGAGAGGGTGGCAGGGATTGGCTGGAGAATGAAAACAGGCAGGTTCTGGCCTCTTCTCATTTGCTCTTGGTTGAATCTTTAAGATTCAGTTCATCCTTAAGGGAAGATCAATTGTTTATATTGATTTTCATCTTAACAGATTCAGAAGTAGATGACAGAAATTTTAGATGAATATTCCTTTTTAGGCACAACCTTTTAACAGATCGGTTATCAGAGTATGGTCTGTACGAAAATTAAAATATATGGTTGTTTCGTCGCCAAGTTGTATCCGACTCTTTTGCGACCCTATGGACTGCAGCCTGCCAGGCTCCTCTGTGGGTTTCCCAGGCAAGAATACTGAAGTGGGCTCCCATTTCCTTCTCCAGGGGATCTTTCCAACCTAGGTTCCGAACCCTCATCTCCTGCATTGGCAAGTGGGTTCTTTACCACTGAGCCACCTGGGAAGCTCCACATACATTGATTTTTTAAAGACTTGCTCCTCACGTTTTGAAAACACTCTCTTTTCCCCATTGACTTTCTTAAATCATCTCACAAATAGCACGTGTCCAAAATGACCCACAGAATTTGAGGGTTAGCTTACATACAGAAACAAATCAAACTTTTTCTTCGTGCAGATGTTTGAATCTTAATTACTATGTCAGATTTTCAAAAGCAGTTGATTTTAAGTGCTTTATGCCAGCCAAAGTTAGAAGAGAATCCTAAATTCATTCCTTATTTTAAAGTGTGGGATTATTGAGAGGTTTGGAGTGCAGCATTTCGTTGAAAAATTAAATGGGAAAGACTGTTCTGAGGATCTTAGAAGATTAGCTTGGTTCATCCAGGCTGAACCCAGTCGATTTCAAAGCCCATCTAGAGGCAACTCTCAGCAAGTTGTGCCTCTGACGTTTTCCCAGCTGGTAATATTACCAGAACAGAGAAGCTCACATCTTTATGTGTCTGTGTGTGTGGCCTACACAAGTGCCAAGACATTTCACATTCTTAACTGATTTATCATCTTGGCTCCTCCACAGACTGTTTGCTCTACAGTGCTCCCCAGTTGAAGACATCTCTCCCCCAGTTACTCCTTGAGCTGCCCTTTCTCCCAAGAGGCATGAAAGGGAAACCCAAGCGTAACCTCAGGGCAAGCTTAGCAGCTGGGAGGAGCCACTTCTGTTCTTTGTGAGCTGAGGGCCTGGCCAGCCCTGGAGAACGGGGATTTACAAAACAGGGTGGACACAGGACCGCTCCTTCCATCTTGCCATCTTGCTGTGCCCTCCAGAGCTGTGACAGGCCTCCTGGATGGGTGTGGAGGTGCTCTGCAGCTGGCTGTGGGTGTCTCTGATGGTCTGTCACCCTGCTTGTGTGCTAAGTCACTTCAGTCATGCCTGTAGTGAAGTTTCCATCCAAAGGGAAATGGAAACCCACTTCAGTATTCTTGCCTGGGAAATCCATAGAGGAGCCTGGCAGACGGCAGTCCATAGGGTGGCAAGAGTCAGATAGAACTTGGCGACTAAACCATATATTTTAATTTTCTTACAGACCATATTCTGATAACCGATCTGTTAAAAGAGTGTGCCTAAACCTATGCTCTTTTCCATCCCAAGATACAGAATATGCTTAATAACTGTAGTAACAAAGAGCATCCAGAATTGCCTGGATAAACGTGATAAAGGTGATCTAGGAAAATGTTACCAATGGCAAAATCTAGATTGGGGGATGTGTGTGTGTGGTGATGAGGCTGGGACTGGAGACAAACGTGGTGGTGGTTTGGTCGCTAAGCTGTGCCTCTTTGCAACCCCATGAACTGTAGCTTACTAGGCTACAGTCCATGGGATTCTCCAGGCAAGAATGCTGCAGTGGGTTGCCATTTCCTCCTCCAGGGATCGAACCCATGTCTCTTACATCTCCTGCTCTGCCAGGCAGGTTCTCTACCACTAGCACCACCTGGAAAGCCCTAATGTTCCCTAGCACTATCCTGCTCTGACCCTCCACCTCTCCGCTCCCTGGATCCTTCCTGGTCAAGAGCCCAGCACCTAAAGGCGCTACTATCACCTCCATTTCTCCTTGTGTGGACCTTCTTCTTTCTGTACTTCTTGGAAAGTTCCATGGTGCTCATTTCCTGTTGCCTGCCTAAAATTCCCTGGGGGCTTCCAGGCTCTATTAGAGAACTTAGCATTCAACCCTAGTTTTTGTTTTAACCAGTCGTACCCCGAATCTGTGAGATCCTTCCGGGCAGGGCTCCAGTCTTACTCTTCAGGGAATCCACAGTTTCAGACCCTGAAACGTGGCAGGCAGGCAGCAGTTACTGAGTTGTCAAATGACTCATTCCATGCTATGGATACTGAAGCTGGGGAAATTACTTATGCTGCTTCTAAGACTATGAAGACTTCAGGAATGTGTAGAAGCCAGACCTCAGATGCCCTCTTCCTTCTGAAGTTAAGACAAGAAGTTGAAAAGCTGTTGTGATTGGATGAACAGTCTTAAGACCACTGCCATGAACTTTTTTTTTTTTTGCCATGAACTTTTACTCACCTCTTATTATACAGCATATGAGTCTATTTGCCCGTTATTAAACAATAACTAGTAACAGGACCACCAAGTTTTTTCTTGTGATAGAATTTGCATATCATAAAATTCACTCCTAATGTGCATGATTCAGTGGCTTTTAGTATAAACACAAAGTTAGGCAGTTCTCATCACAGTCAATATTAAAACATTTTCACTAGAAAATGAAACCCGACAAACCTTAGCTATTAATACCCCTTGAATCTCCCATACCCCTGAGTCCTAGGCAACCATGAATCTACTGTTGGTCCCTCTGGATTTATTTATTCTGGACTTTATATTAGTGGAATCATATAGTATGTACTCAAAGGACATGAGTTTGAGCAAACTCAGGGAGATGGTGAAGGACAGAAGCCTGGTGTGCTGCAGTCCATGGGGTCACAAAGAGCTGGACAAGACCCAGCAACTGAACGACATACAGTGTGTGGTCTTTTATGAGTGGCTTTTTTCACTTAGCATAATGTTTTCAAGGTTCATTCCTGTTGTAGCATGTACCACTGTTTTCTTCTTCTTCTTTTTTTTTTTTTTTTTACTGCCAATTAATCAAGGTTGCTGGGAGAAATATCAATAACCTCAGATATGCAGATGATACCACCCTTATGGCAGAAAGTGAAGAGGAACTAAAGAGCCTCTTGATGAAAGTGAAAGAGGAGAGTGAAAAAGTTGGCTTAAAGCTCAACATTCAGAAAACTAAGATCATGGCATCTGGTCCCATCACTTCATGGGAAATAGATGGGGAAACAGTGGAAACAGTGTCAGACTTTATTTTTTTTGAGCTCCAAAATCACTGCAGATGGTGACTGCAGCCATGAAATTAAAAGAAATTACTCCTTGGAAGGAAAGTTACCACCAACCTAGACAGCATATTAAAAAACAGAGACATTACTTTGCCAACAAAGGTCCGTCTAGTCAAGGCTATGGTTTTCCCAGTGGTCATGTATGGATGTGAGAGTTGGACTGTGAAGAAAGCTGAGCGCTGAAGAATTGATGCTTTTGAACTGTGGTGTTGGAGAAGACGCTTGAGAGTCCCTTGGACTGCAAGGAGATCCAAGCAGTCCATCCTAAAGGAGATCAGCCCTGGGTGTTCATTGGAAGGACTGATGCTGAAGCTGAAACTACAATACTCTGGCCACCTTATGCAAAGAGTTGACTCATTGGAAAAGACTCTGATGCTGGGAGGGATTGGGGGCAGGAGGAGAAGGGGACGACAGAGGATGAGATGGCTGAATGGCATCACCAACTCGATGGAGATGAGTTTGAGTGAACTCCGGGAGACGGTGATGGACAGGGAGGCCTGGCGTGCTGCCATTCATGGGGTCACAGAGTCGGACACAACTGAGGGAGTGGACTGAACTGAATATCCCATTGTTTAGATTTTCCACGTTTTGATTCATCAGCTGATGAACATTTGAATTGTTTCTGTTCTCCAGCTATTATGAATAGCACTGCTGTGAACATTCATGCACAAGTCTTTGTGTGGCCGTATGTTTTCATTTCTCTTAGTATATACCTAGGAATAAGATTGCTGGGTCAAATGGTAACTCTGGAACTGCCCGCCTGTTTACTAAAGTGGCTGTGCCATTTTGCAACCCCACCAACAGTGTATTAGGGTTGCAATTTCTCCACATTCTTGTCAGCCCTTGTTATTGTCTGTTCTTTCTGATTAAAGCCATCCTGTGTGTGTGTGTGCGTGGTATCTCATTGTGGTTTTGGCCAGCATTTCCCTGACAGCTAATGATTTTGAGCATCTTTTCATGTGCTTATTGGCCATTTGTATATCTTCTTTGGAGAAAAGTCTATCACATCCTTTGCCTGTTTTTTTTTAAACTGGGTTGTCTTTTTATTATTGAGTTGTTATAGTTCTTTATTCTGGATCCTAACCCTTTATCATACATATGATTTGCAAATATTTTCTCCCATTCTGTGGATTCTCTTTTTCACTGTCTTGATAATATATTTCAAAGTACTTTTTTTGTTTGTTTTAAGCAAAATTGACTGAAGACTGGTTACTCGATTCATCCCACCTTGTAGTGATTATTTGTTCCATGTCTATTAGGAAAATATTCTACTAATTTTCTCATTCTCCTCCTCCTCTTCTTTTTTATTTTTCTTTTATTTTTTTAGCTTTTTATTTGGAAATGTCAAGCAGAAAGATTGTAAGAATAAGAATAGCACAAAACCTATATGCCCTTTATCCAGATCCATCCTTTAATTTTTGCTCCATTTATCTTTTCTGTTTCTAAGTATGTATGTATGTATACACACAGACATGCACACACATAAACAGTTGCATTCTGAACCAGCTGACAGTAAGCTGCATAAATTATGGTCCTTTAATGCTACATAATTCACTGAGCCTTTCCTAAGAATAGGGATGTTCTCTTAGGTCACCACAGTATAATTACCATCTTCACTAAATTAAACATTGACGTGACACTTTTGTGCCATCAATTCTCCATAATTTAATTTCGTCATTTCACAGTGTCGCTCATGGCACTTTTTTGCCCCTCCAGCACAGGGGGCTAGTCTAAGATCAGGTGTTGCATCTGAGTAAGACGATGAAGGTCTCTAAGTGTGTTTCCTAAACACGTGCCTATACTAGTACTTTCGGCTCCCACACTTTGTACTTCAGAAATCGTAGCTGAGCTCATCTGCCTGCCCCAGGACTCCTCACATTTAATGGGGCTTCCATTTCTTGGGCACTTGCCCCAAAAAAGAGGAAAGGAGGAAGCTGGGTGACCAGACTGTCCTTTGAGTCTGACAGACTTTGGATTGACCTCTAGATATTATGGAATTATAACCAAGCCTTCCTGGTTTCCCTGATGGCTCAGCAGGTAAAGAATCCGCCTGCAATGCGGGAGACCTGGGTTTGATCCCTGGGTTTAGGAAGATCCCCTGGAGAAGGGAAAGGCTGCCCACTCCAGTATTCTGGCCTGGAGAATCCCATGGACCGTATATAGTCCACGGGGTTGCAAAGAGTCAGACACAACTGAGCGACTCTGACTTCACTTTGTAACCATGTCTGTCCCTTCCCAGTAGTGCTCTTTAAAAAAAAACAAAAACAAAAAACAAACTTATTTGGCTGCACTGGGTCTTAGTTGCAATACACAGGATTTTTTACTTGCTGAATATGGATTCTAGTTCCCTGACCAGGGATCAAACCTGGAGCCCCTGCACGGGGTGTGCAGAGTCTTAGCCACAGGACCACCAGGAAAGTCACCCAGCACTGCTCTTTATCCAGACCCCATCCTTCCATTGTGGGCATTTCCTTCCAAAATGTCTGCTCTCTGGACGCAAACAACAGGGACCAGGAATCCGCTTCAATTCTTTTTATCCAGTGACCTTGGGCTATTTCTGCCTGCCTCGCCTTTAACCCACCTAGTCTCTTTCTGTGTCACAAGGTGGCCCAGGCAGGCCTTCCATTGCCCCGGTGTCCTATTGTACATCTCCAGATAAGGAGCTCTCTGAATCCCAGCATTTCTGTTTTAGGATGTTACAAGAAAAGCAAGCACTATGTTCGAAAACAGGTGCAAAACGCTTTCAAAGTAAATTAGTAATCATACCCGAAGTGTGTTATGCAGTATAGTTTTCAGAGTGCTTTCTTGTTGCTTTATGTTATTATTCAACATAGGTATAGTTATCTGTCCCCATAACAAACACTGAAGTAAGCATGGCACGTGCAATCTGCCGCCTTCTGTCCCCGAGGACACTGCTGCAGGAGGCAGGCCGCACACCTGGCTCCTCCGACTTCCCATCTTTCGGCATTTCCACGGGGCTGCACATCCTAATCGCTTTGTTAATTAGAACTCAGTATTGCGGGTTTGGTCGAAATTGGTTTATGCACCATTCAAGAATAATAAACATTTACACCCTAGATTCTTAATGATCTGAGACAGCAGAGAAGTATATAAAAAGATTAGCCTCCTGATCATTTAATTCTGCAGGGGAGGGGCTTTGGGGAAGTCTCTGTCGGCAGACAGCTTAAGGGAATCAGATGGGATGTTTCCCAGGACTCCTAGAGACTTGGAGCTCATGGTTTTTAATAATCACAGTTTACATCATTCCAAGTCAGGGAGTGTTTCTGTTGCATAAATAGAACACTCTACAGAATTGAGAAAACCTGACTTACAGCAGGACAAAGGCTGTACAAGATGGAAGATGCCAACTGTCGGCTGATCTCCCCACCGCCGCCGCCGCCACCCCCCCCCCACCCCCCCGCCCAGGTAATCCTTTATGAAAGTTTTCAAACCTACAAAAAAGTTGAGAGCATAATATAGTGAACACCTGTATTCCTCTCCAGGGCCTTCCCAGGTGGCTCAGTGGCAAAGAATCCGCCTGCCATGCAGGAGATGTGGGTTCAATCCCTGGGTCAGGAGGGTCCCCTGGAGAAGGAAATGGCAACCCAGTCCAGTATTCTTGCCTGGGAAATCCCATGGACAGTGGAGTGGCACGCTACAGTCCCTGGGGCTGCAAAGAGTCGGACACGACTGAGCAACTGAACCACCAGCACATTCCTCTCCACCCCCAGCCTGACTGACATGCACATCCCAGTCTAGATTCTGCCCTTGTTAACATTTTCCTAGGTCAGCTTTACCACGTTTATCCAGGCAGTTTGGGGTGCAGTTTGTTATTATGGACATTAAACATATTTGTGTGAAAAGAGCCCACAGTCTCTTTGGCTCAGATACTTTTTATTGCTCAGAACCCTTTGAGCTTGGAGAACCTAGCGTCCAGCTGCCAGCAAAGACCTCGATTCCTCTCATGTCACTTGAAAGCCCAGTGTGTATGCCAGGCTCCCTGGCTCCCTCAGACCTGTGACAACCTTGGGACGTGCCAACAGGGAAATATAAATGCCCAAACACCCGCTCTGCACCCCACGCTTTTTGGCTGTCGGGCCTCGGTTGCGACCTAAGGGAGCTTCGCCGCATCTTACAGGGTCTCTCATTACAGCACACGAGTTCTCTGCTTGTGGCACGTGTGCTTAGTTGTTCTGTGGCACATGGGATCTTAGTTCCTCAGCCAGGGATCAAACCCACGTCCCTTGCATTGCAAGGCAGATTCTTAACCACTGGACCACTAGGGAAGTCTCCCCCACCACCCCTGCTTTTTAATGTAAGAGAAAACTGTAGCAGAATGAGGTTGGATGGGCTTGGGGGAGCAGTATTATGTGTATTTTGGCATTGGGTGGGAGTGAGGAGGTAAGCTTTGGCAAGGTGAAGTGAATACGGCAGTATGGTAATTTGCCATCTTTTCTGCTCACTGGAAATAATATTTTCCTTTTTGGACCACTCAGTGCAGTAGAGTTTCCAGGAATAGAAAGTAAAGCCATAGAATAACTGCAAGAAGTCCCCAAGTTAATTTTTCAGCTGTGGTATAATATCTCCTTGAGTCATTTTATTGCCTTTCCAAGATTGTTAAACTCTGTTTATCATTATCTCGGCCTCTTTTCAAAATGGAGGCAATGACTTATTAAAGAGGCTGTTGAGCTGCTTTAATGTTTCATAATCATCTAAACTTACATTCAGTGAGGCCCTGTAGAAGGTTAAGGAAGAAGTATTTGGTATTTTAAGGTAGTAAGAGATAATTATAAGTATTCAACTTAAGGTCAAGATAATAAGTAAATCTGGAGGAGGGAAAAATAAGTCTCCAGTCCCTCAGGTGGAAAAGTGCAGCTTTTTCAAGGGTAAGTGGCCTCTTCTCTAAGAATAAAGCCTTGCCCAAGGAGCACTGAAATAGATCATCACTGGAGGCAGCGACCTGGGAGAGGTACTTGCTTCACTTTTATTTTTTTCCTCCGCCTTACTTAGATCTTTCTAAAATCCAGAAACAAACAGAATGAAATTGGCTCTGGAAAGCATATGGGACATGGCCAGTTCAGTTGGTTTGTTCAGGACTTCCCCTCTGTCCTTCCTGTTTGGGAGCAGAATGGGTGATAAAGGTCAGCAAGAGATGTGCTTTGGGGCCAAGGCTGGGTTCCCAGCCCTGACCTTCGGGGTGCAGGTGGGGTTGTCTTGCTGGTTTGGGGGAGTGTTATGTAGGTCTTTGACTTTGGGCTCTAGTGGAGAGTTTACTTGTGAATCAACGCCAGATGCATCGACCTGTCTTTATCATGTCCTATGTCAGGGGATGCGTCTGTGTGTTAAAAGTTATTTTCCCTCCAACTAAAGCACACATTGGCTTCTCTGTGGTGCTTTTGTGTCTTCCTGAAATCTCCCCAATTGAAAAACAAAGCATCTGGGGAGCGGGAAAATAACAGATCATCAGAATGCATGCAGAGAAGGGAAAAGAAATAGAGCTAGCCAGACAAATCCCACTTCCGTATTCTTGCCTGGGAAATCCCACCAACAGAGGAGCCTGGAGGGCTGCAGTCTAAGGGGTCACAAAGAGTCAGACACAACTAAGTGGCTAAAAAGTAACACAGCAGGTGGGCCACATTCATGAACCTTCAGGGTGCCTTGTGTGACCCAGATGGAGAGAGCTACAAATCTTTGGGAGACAGGAGACTTAAGAAAAGGGAAGTTCTAGAATTAGGAGGCTAAACGTCAGTTTATCCAAGTTAATTTGGAGGTTTAGATCAGTTATCAAAATTCTTAATTTGATTGACAGTGTGGAGGGGCAAATTAAGTTTGGATTTGAAAAATCTGTGAAGAAGGATGACCACTTCATGACCACTTCTGTTTTGTTTTATTTGTTTGTATGTGTATGTGTACCTATAATAATTAGAATATGATGATATTGTGAAAAACTTACGTTACAATCAGATTATCCAAAAACAAATCGTGTTTTCACAGAAAAATTTTGTATAGGATAAAAGAGCCCTTATAAAATCGAAGGGGATGGGAGGAAAGATTATTCAACAGATGGTTAGATTTTCAGCTCACTGCTGCTGCTGCTGCTGCTAAGTCACTTCAGTCGTGTCCAACTCTGTGTGACCCCATAGACGGCAGCCCACCAGGCTCCGCTGTCCCTGGGATTCTCCAGGCAAGAACACTGGAGTGGGTTGCCATTTCCTTCTCCAGTGCATGAAAGTGAAAAGTGAAAGTGAAGTCACTCAGTTTTGTCCGACTCTTAGCAACCCGATGGACTGCGGCCTACCAGGCTCCTCCGTCCATAGGATTTTCCAAGCGAGAGTACTGGAGTGGGTTGCCATTGCCTTCTCCGTTTCAGCTCACACCAGAATAAATTTCAAATGAAGTAGATAGGTATATGTTATTGGGGAAAAAAATAAAATAAAAATCTATAGATTGTGTGTGTGTGTGTGTGTGTGTGTGTGTGTGTGAGATTCATTTAGGAATGGTCATTATGCAGAACAGATGTTAGAATAAAAGTTAATTATGGATCCAAATAATAGAAAATAGGAGTTTAAGGGAAAGATGAAAGAGCAGGCATGCTTTATTGCTGATAGTTTAGCCATTTGGGACAGGTATTTTTGTTTTCAGTCTTCTGAAATCAGTGGTGTGGTTGGAATGTTTGTTTAAAGCAAAAGGTACTTATATATATTTTAAGTGCGGATCATCCCTGTTTTTCCCCAAAATGTCAGGTCAGTGCTTTTTATGTATAGTTGTTAATCCACCCAAATAGCATTGATTTAGGGAGGGATTTATGCTGATTGATGGAGTCATTAGTAGAAAGACTTTGTCCATGGTGCCAAGAACACAGGGTTAGGAATGGCTGGGCTGTGATGGGAGCGAGAAATGCCTAGCTGTCCATTCCTGAAGCCAGCTTATCAGAGTTGTATTTCCTGTTCCATATACTTGGGGGGAGATTGTTTCCACAAAGTGCCTTTCTGACTGCTAGGAAGATCTAGACATAACCTAGATTGATTGTGCAAGAGAGTCATAAATACGCCCTTCTCTTCCCTAGCGCCTGACCTCCTCACCCCTACATCCTCCTTGTAAATCACAGGCTTTCACGAGCCCCCTCTCGACAGCTGCATTAGCAGAGAGGAGGGGATCTTGCTGCCCATTGCAGGCTCCCCATGAGCCAGAAGTTTTACCTTCTCCCATGTTGCATGTTCTGGTACCATCTACAGAGTAAGTTCTGCATGATCCCTAGAATTACAGTGGAATCAGAGCTTCCTGTTTCAGGTCAAACGGAATTTGTTTTTGAAGCTCAGTTTGCTCTATTATTTGTGGTGTGAGATAGAAATATCCTGACCTCTGGTATCTGGTTCTCATTTGTGTGATTTTGAAGCAAGAGATAGTTGCCAGATCAGGCTGACTGGCATTTTTCTCTGCTGCTCTGCCAGGATATACCTTCTTTATTATCAGGGAGTCCAAAGGATGTTGAAATGACCTAAAATCCAGAGAGAAGGAGCAGCCAGGATGAGAGAACATACATCTGCTTCAGAGGCCTCAGGCTCCATAGTTAACCTTGAAGAAGGGGAAAGATCATTGCCAATTTCATCGACGTTGTGATTAGCAGTAAAATATTATCATGTAGACAGATTATTATACTGCAGCCAATAAGCAATAAAGAGAAGCATTTTAATATATGAATTAATTAGATTTAGAATCTAGGCTGTAGGAATTAACAGAGTCCACTATTGAAGGCGTCTACTGAAGACATTCTTAAAGCAACTTCTGATGAGATGACAAAAGTTCAGAAACTGAAAACGGAGATGAGAGATGTGGTTGAGTGGTGCTTGGACTCCTGGGTGCAGTTGGGAAACTGAGGCTTTATGGGCTTGCCTGATAACTTTCCTAAGGGCTAGGAAGTGAAGTCTTCCCAAGAGGCCAGCCCCAGGGGAAAGTTATAGACACCAAGTTGCCAGCATGCAGTTGTCTTGTGGTGCCAGGGCTGGCCTTAAACCATGGGGAGACAGGGTGAGCGGGTAACCAAGGACCCTCCTCACTGCTTTTCTTCCTGCCACTAAAACCTGTAACTCCAAAGCTGTCTTCTCTGGTTGGTCAAGGAGACAGGGGTTGCTACTGGAGAGGTTGAACGGGCTTCATAGAAGCTCTTAGGTAGCGAAGTATGTTTTTCTTCTTGGCTGTATGACCTACCTGTGTGTGTAAAGTTGTGTGTTGGGCCAAGCAGCCGATGGATTGAGTCTTTTGAAAGTGACATGCTACCTGCGAGGCAGGTGGCCAGTACATAAAGAATCAGCATGAATCCCTCTGCTGAGGCCAGTGGTTGGAGCTGGGCTAAATTCATCTGGTGGAAAATGTCTTTTCTACCTTTTGTCTGGCATGTGGAGCATTCCAAGTCACTTCTTTGTGAAGGCTGCACCCACTGGAAAAGTTTGAATCTGCTTTCTGTCACTTCAGGGGGCTTTCCTGCTCTGTGTTGAACATCCGGTTTTAGAGAATTTTCCAAGCAGCGTGTCCCCTGGAAAGATGATCCCACATCCTCTGGTGCTGCTGGAACAAGAGATGCTTCATGTGTCTTCTTCTGTCTTCCACATGCCCCAGCCATGCAAACATCTCTCAGAAGGAAGGGGCTTTGTGTTCCCACCAGAGAGTCTGAGCTAGAGGCAGATCTTACTTAATCTGCTTTTACTAGCTGTTCACCTTTGAGTCAAAATGAATTTTCCATTTGGGGGACCTCAGTCTCTAAAGGAGAGCCTCGGTCTCTGCCAGACCAGCCGAGGATGATTCTGGGGCAAGATCGTGGCCTGGTTACCTGTGAGTATTCTTCCTAACCTCTTGTTGTTCAGTCCTGTCCGACTGCAGCACACCAGGCTTCCTGTCCTTCACCGTCTCCTGGAGTTTGCTCAAACTCAGGTCCATTGATTCGGTGATGCCATCCAGCCATCTCATCCTCTGTCGTCCCCTTCTCCTCCTGCCCTCAATCTTTCCCAGCATCAAGAGTCTTTCCCAGTGAGTCAGCTTTTCACATTAGGTGGCAAAAGCATCAGAGCACCAGTCCTTCCAGTGAATACTCAGGGTTGATTTCCTTTAGGATTGACTCTGTCTGATGCTTTTTGTTTTTCTTGTTCCGTAGATCTTTATCTTTTTTTTTTTTTCCAAAGGGTCAGATAGCATGACTTCAGTGACGTGTCCAGCTCTCCAGTTATGAGATGGGGAAGAATTGTAACTTGCCCAGAGTCATAAAGCTCAGTTTAAATAACTTGAATTGTAGAGCCTTTTGGGTGGAGGGAGATCGGAAAGGTGACCTAGACCCAGCCATTTGTCTGATGTGTGAATCTCCTGTCTGTGGCTCCCTTGCCAGATGGTCACGCAGCTCAAGGCCGAGCCCACCCTGAGACACCTTCGTGGAAGCACTATTGTAGATTTTTTATGTGCTGTCATCAACTCTTTGCAACCCCATGGACTATAGCCCGTTAGGCTTCTCTGCCCATGGGATTTTCCTGGCAAGAATACTGGAGTTGGTTGCCATTTCCTCCTCCAGGTTCTAGCTTTGGGCAGCTGTAATTGTCACAAAAGTCTCCTTTATGTTGGGCTAAAGCCTCTTCCCTGTGTAGCTGTTCCCTCTTGGGGCCAGGTAGCACGAGTCTACTTCCAAAAGACAGCCCTTCAGATCCTGGAAGAGAGCAGAGTTCCTGCCCTCCTCATCCCTCCCCTTCCCGCAGCCGCCCCCAAGGAAACATGGCTCTGATTCTGTTCATCCCTCTCTGAACTTGCTCCAGCTTCTGTGCAGCCCCTTCAGAGGATGGTTGACAGAGGCTGCTTCTCCTGCCCTGGTTTAATCAGCGCTCCCGTCTGTACTGGCTTCCCACGTGGCTCAGTGGTAAAGAACCTGCCTGCCAGTACAGGAGACGCAGGAGATGCAGGCTTGATCCTGGGTCGGGAGGATTCCTCTGGAGTAGGAAATGGCAACCCACTCCAGTATTCTTAGCTAGAAGATTCCATAGACAGAGAAGCCTGACGGGCTACAGGCCATGGAGTCGCAAACAGTCAGACACATCCTGAGTGACTGAGCAAGCACGCATGCACACCATCTGCACTCTCTCAGGTGGAAGTTTGTGTTGAGACAGCCAAAACTTGCATGAGGATTGCTTTTTGACAGACTTGGAGCTTCCTACAGAGTGAGTGCTAAGAAAAGAAAGGGGAGGCTTAGTAGCCCTAAAGGTTTTGGGTACACACTTAACAATTGGTGCTATTGTAGTTCCTTTTTTTTCTTCTTTTTTTCTTTTAACCCCTCATTTCAGCTTGTAAAGCTTTGGGGATTCATGTTTCTGTCATTAAGAGTTAGTCCTTCCTTCCTTTGCAATTTCAGAGAACTCTGATGCCTTTATTAGAGCTTTCTCTACGCTGCATGATAGCTGTTTGTCTTTCCTCGTTTAGTTATGAGCGCCACCACAATAGTCATCCTTATCGTTTTTCTCCTCTCTCTCCTACACTCAGCCCTTGGTAAGTGCTTAACGCATTTTTGTTGATGAATGAGTCAGAAATATTTGCTCTCTCAACTTTTGCATGTTAATAAATAAGTTACTTGATAAGTTCATTAGAGGGCAGTGCCTGAAAGCCCTCTTTGCAGCCCACCAAAAACTATCCCCTTTCCAACAGGACAGTTTGACATGCTTTGTAAGATGAGGTTCTTTCTGTCGCAAATTCATGTAACTGTACAGTCAGTTCAGCTGTAACATTAGATGTATTCCTGGAAAATCACTGTGCTGTACATGAGAGAGTGATTAAAACTGCGGGACTTGTGGGGAAAATGGATTAGAAACACACACATTTCATCACTGACAGATGTTTTATTTATTTTTTTTAATAAAGATAGTAACCTTATAAGAATAATAACTTAGTTTTACACACATTAAATGGCTAAGAAATATAGAAATGTACCAGTAAATGTGGCATTTACCTTGAAACGGGCCCAGTGTTGGTCTGTGGACATTGGAAAGATTTACAGCATCTTGAGTCATCTTGACGTGCCGGCGGGAGGGTTCTCTGAACCCGGAGAGAGAATCGTGGCACCAGGTGTGGGTGGGTGTGCCTCAGTGTGTGGTAAGCGGGGTCACTGGCGGGGGTTTGAAGTTTGTTGGGTCAGTGTAGCCCTGTGGACTCAGTTCAGCTGGGTAGTTTTCTGCATTCCCCGAGGGTTTCTTGCAGCCCACATTGCACATAAGCAAATACAATGTTCACATTGGCACAAATTCACACTTTGAAAGCAAGCAACACCGAAGTCCCTGTTTCTTCATTCTGTCATTTACTTAATCAGTAAAGCATTGTTTGGGTTCTTAAAGTATTCCAGGCACTGGTAATATAAAGATGCAGAAGTTATAATACCTGCTCATTCTCAGGAAGCTCATAGTCTGAAAGACCAACTTGTTTTTACCAGGAGGAATGACAGCAAGTGTTAAAGAGACAGACTTGTCTCATCCAGCCAATTTCCAAAGGTCGCTCCAGCCAGAAGAGTAGTTTATAAGTCTAGTCCCTGGTTACATTCAGCAGATTTCTCTAAAATCTGAAAGTTGGAGTTTGAATGGTTCTTTCTTTTCAGTTAGTGTCTACTTAAGAAGTAGTTTCTTCAGGCTGGGCGAAGAGCAAAAACTTGAATGGTGCCCATTTCCAGTGTTGGGTTTTAAAAATAAAATTTCACCTCATATTTACATGTGGGTGATCTGTTGATCCCTTTAATTCAAAACAGACTAAGGTATAATCACAGATCCTTGAAACTAGAGGGATCCCTGGAAATGAGAAGGCTCGGCCTTCCCTTGGATTCAGATGAGAAAGCCAAGGCTCTGAGAGGTGAAGCCATTTATTCAGTGTCACTTGACTAAGTTGTCACAAAGCCAGAACTTGAATCCAGTTAATGTTTGTGCTATTAGAGTATATGTGCTAAGTCGCTCAGTCGTGTCCGACTCTTTGCAGCCCTATGGACCGTAGCCTGCCAAGTTCCTCTGTCCACACGATTCCCCAGGCAAGAATACTGGAGTGGGTTGCCATGTGCCCCCACCAGTGGATCTTCCCGACCCCAGGATCAAACCCACATCGCTTATCACTCTTGCATTGGCAGGCAGATTCTTAACCACTAGCGCCACCCAGGAAGCCCATACTATAGCATATTCCCCTCAAAATTACATCATAAGGGATATATAAGTTCTCTTTATTTAGTGAGAAATCTAAACTGAACGTATATATTTCCACTTTTCCATCTATTTATCAGTTTTGCCAATCCAGTTACTATTCGTAATAGGCTCCCTGTGGTTTTGTTATTGTTCTTTATGAAATCTGGTACTACACAAGCTCACCAACACGCATCTTCTTCAGACTCTGTGCTCTGTAATTACATGTCTTTGTTAGGGCAGACAGAAAGCTGTGCTTGTACCTTAAAAAAGACTTAAGCATTTGCCGTGAATTGATCTGGGGTTTTGAGGAAAAATACCCCCCAGTTACCATGGTGGAATTTGTGGTGCATTCCAGAGGATTAAGGTGTCACTGCCTCTTGTCAAGACATGCTTTCTTTTCCAGTTGATGGGCTGTATTTTATTTATATTTGGTCCCCTCATCCCAACCCCCCAACACTAACCATTTGGAAAATCATATCTCAAGTACACCTTTGTGCCAGGTCCACAGTTTTAACTGGGAGCCCTCATGACCCATTGACTTTGGCTACTTTTACTGGGAACAGTAGTCATTTGTAGCGTTCAGGAATTGAAGCAAAGAAAGTGGGTGACACCTCAAGAGGTCAGGAAGAGATGGTTGGTTGGTTGGTTGGTTGCTTTGTAAGAGAAGAAATGAGTATACTCTGAGCCCTTAGTGCTTGCAAAACATTTTCAAATTGTTCTCACTTTTTGAAAGGCCCCAGGAGACAGACTTTTCTCCCCACCCTCAGGGGATATGTGAATTCTAGGCCCAGTGCTTTGAAAACACCAAATTCTAACCAATCATTTGTTCTCAGTGTGGTTGTTGGGAGAAAGTAATTTATAGATCCGAGTAAACATAACCGATGTCAGTAATTAGAAATTGCAAATGACATGTGGCCATTTGTCCTTGGTGAGCTGAACGTGGTGGTCTGTGCACTGGCCTCAGAAGTCACCAAGGTTACACACCAGCGCATCCCTAATTTGGGGACATGAGCTTAATGCCCCACAGTTTTATCTTCTCTACCTAGACTGCCTTTAAGGTTGGGGCTTCAGCATGATCTTCATTTCTGCTTTAGGATTGAAAACCTTCCTTGGCACCTCAACAAGGAGGACATTTAAGGAACAAGAACATTTAAATTCAGTTAGCCAACTTGGCTTCTGTGAACAAGGGCGGGTATAGCAAGCCAACTATCAGGCCTCACATGACTGCAAGGTGCGTGCCGTGACGGAGACAGTAGATGAGCTGAAGAGGATGACATTGGACACAACTGCAAGAACTCCACGACCCTGCCTGCTGTTTAGGCTCTAAACCATCTCTTCATGTCTTTATTAGTTCAAGTGCCCAAGTCCCACCTGGGAATCATCACCTGGCATGGTCCACAGTCCTCAGAGGGATAGTTTTCTCTCGCAGAAAAAGCTTTCACCTCTCATGGAATCAAGATCTCAGATGTAAGCCATGCATGTGCTCAGATGAAGGAGCAGAGTGTATACCCGGATTCCCCTTCTGCGTGTTCTTGCAGGGTGTGTGTGTGTGTGTGTTTCTAAGTCACATTCAACTTTTTGTTACCTCAAGGACTGAAGGAGCAGAGTTTATTCCAGGATTCCCCTTCCAAGTGTTCTTGGGATGGGTGTGTGTGGTTGTGTGTGTGTCTGTTAGTCACTAAGTCATATCCAGCTCTTTGCTACCTCAAGGACTGTAGCCCCACCAAGCTCCTCTGTCCATGGAATTCGGCAAGAATACCGGAGTGGGTAGCCATTCCCTTCGCCAGGGGATCTACCTCACCCAGGGACTGAACCCTGGTCTCCTGCACTGCGCAGATTCTTTTCTGCCATCTGAGCCACCGGATAAGCCCTATCTTACTACCTTTTCATCACCTCCCAACTTCCTTTTCAGTGATGCGTTTCCTCAGAAAACTTGTGATTTGACTACTAGATTTTCAATTTGTGAATTTGTCTTTGCACATTTAAAAAATTCACTCTTATCCCCTGCTTTGTTGAAGAAGTCCTTATTTTATAAATCCTTATTTCATGATCTCCCAATTTGATTTCTGCTCTATGTGATTTCTGCTCTATGTGGGCGTGTCTCCTATTTGTCCTTGACAGTCATAGAGTTTTGTTGTGCTGTGACAAAGCCTGCTCTCCCCACTCAACCTCACGTGCTTTGGACTCAGTTGTTGCTCCACTGCCATTCTTTCTAGCATTCATGGCTATGTAGTTTTTCTACTAACTGTTTAGCGGTTTTCTTTGGCTAATTTGAAAAACATTGTTTACTTTTATTTTTCCCATAATGAACGTATGAGGCTGGTTGTACAGTTATCGGACTTTGTACCATGCTTCTGGATTTAAAGCCAAGCCAGTATTCTGTTGAAAATTTAAATACTGTAGAAGGTGAAAAAATAAAGATCCTCTGACACTTCCCCATAACTGGCCCCCAGGCTATCAACTGCATTGTCTTGCTTAGTTTTCCAGTGCACACACAAGCAGACTTGTACTCATAAAGGCTTTAGGCTGCTTTGTGCTTTTTTAGGAAATTATTTTACTGACGTATAGTTGACTTGCATTGTGTTGCTTTCTGCTGTGCAGCACCGGGATTCAGTTATGCATGTATAAACGTCTTTTCCGTATTCTTTTCCCTCCTGGTTTATCACAGGACACTGACTATAGCTCCATGTACTGTTGAGCAGGACCTTGTTGTTTATCCACCCTGTATGCGATAGCTCACGACTCCTCATCTCGGACCTCCCGTCCATCCCTCCCCACCCCTCTCCCCGTTGGCAACAAGTCTGTCCTCTGTGAGTTCTGCAGACTGCTTTAGATCCAGCACATAGACCTCAGGCAAATACCTAAAGAAGCTTTACCTACCTTTGATTATCAATATGTCTCTCTCTCCTTTTACATTATGTGCTCTTTGATTGCCCTGCTTTTTTTGTTATGCAAAAAACTCAAACTATAAGAATCTTTTATGATTCAAAATAGAACATTAGTTTTATTATATATTGAAAATGGATCCTTAAGCTTCTTAATGGCTTCCAATTATTTTGCATTTGTTTGTGTTATGTACTATTATTTTATTGCAGTATAATGTTCAATTATGGAAACGACTCCAAAGAGACATGATTTTTCTGGCTTAATGTGTAATTGTTTATTGAGTATTTTTCTCATTATAGTGATTTTTTTTCCCTTTTGAATTGCAAATATAAAGAAACTTGCTTAGTTTTGGTAAATTGATTATTATGTGACTTAAGAAATCAGATATTTTTCAAATATTCACTCAATGGAAAGTGAAAGTGTTAAGTCGCTCAGTCATGTCCAACTCTGCGACCCCATGGACTGTAGCCTGCCAGGCTCCTGTGTCCATGGGATTGTCCAGGCAAGAATACTGGAGTGGGTTGCCATTCACTTCTCCAGAGGATCGTCCCAACCCAGGGATCAAACTCAGATCTCCTGCATTGCAGGCAGACTCTTTACCATCTGAGCCACCAGGGATGCCCCTAAATATCTAGGATAAATATCCATCAGAGGGCTCTGGCTGTTCAACCAGGGGCTGTGGTGACTGGAGACAGATTAACGAGGTGGTGTGACTGAAGCAGGAGGTTGGCAGGTGAGACTCAGAAGTGCCTGTATGTGTTAGAAGGGAGAGAGCAGAGCCTGTGGATGGGGGGTGGCCAGGAGCAGAGAGAGAGTGCACGGGGCCGCGTGAGGGCTATGAGTCTATTCTACATAAGATGAGAAGCCACTGGGAGTTTAATTCTGTTTTGTATTTTAACTGGACAATGGTTGATTTACAATGTGTTTCTGCTGAGCAGCAAAGTGATTCAGTCATGCATGTGTGTATTCTTTTTTAACACTCTTTTCACTGTGGTTTATCATAGGATAGTGAATCTAGTGCCCTGTGCTATACGGGAGGACCTTGTTGTCTGTCTGTCCTGTGTGGCTGTTGCTGTATAGTTGCTGTCCCACTCTTCTGTGACCCCGTGGACTGTGGCCTACGAGGCTCCTCTGTGCATGGGATTTCCCAGGCGAGAAGACAGGGGTGGGTTGCCATTTCCTTCTTCAGGGGATCTTCCTGACCCAGGGATCAAAGCCGAGTCTCCTGTATTGGCAGGCGGGTTCTTTACCCCTGAGCCACCTGGGGAGCTACCCATGCTGTGTGCCATGCTTCCATCTGCTAACCCCAGCCTTCCACCCCATCTCTCTGCGACCCCTCCCCACTGGCAGCCACAGCCTGTTCTCTGTGTCTGCGAGGCTCTTTATTTCAGCGATAGGCTCATTTGTGTCGTGTTTCATAGGCCACGTGTAAGTGACGCCATTTGGTGTTTGTGTTCCTCTGTCTGACTCACTTCACTTCGTATGATCTCTGCTTGCATTCATGTTGGTGCTGATGCCATTAGTTCACTCTCCTTCTTATGGCTGAGGAGGATTCCATTGTATACACCCACCACATCTTCTTTACCTGTTCATCTGTTGTTGGACGGTTAGGTTGTCTCCGTGTCTCGGCTGTTGTGAATAGTGCTGCTGTTAACAGGAGGGCATGTATCTTTTCGAAACAGAGGTTTGTCTGGATATATGCCCAGGAGTGGCTAGATCCTATGGTAATTCTATTTTTCTCTTTCTGAAGAACCTCCATATTCCACAGTGGCTGTGGAGTTTTAAACCAGGGATTGACGACATGGTCTGAATTATATTTAAAAGCTCGCTCAGGCCACTGAAGAACGGCAGATTCTGAAACTGCTGTGTTCTTTGTGTTCCATGGCATTATATAGGCAGCATTCACACCCAGCCACTGATTACTGGTAAAGGGGAATGGAAGCAGGTTGATGAGCCATTCTAAGTGCTGATGATGGGCACAGAGGGTCCAGAGTTGGAGTGCTGATGATGGGCACAGAGGGTCTGGAGTTGGAGTGCTGATGATGGGCACAGAGGGTCCGGAGTTGGAGTGCTGATGATGGGGACAGAGGGTCCGGAGTTGGAGTGCTGATGATGGGGACAGAGGGTCTGGAGTTGGAGTGCTGATGATGGGCACAGAGGGTCCGGAGTTGGAGTGGGTGGTGGGGGCTTGGGTTTAGGCTTGCTGAGCTGGAGATGCGTAAGTAGGACAGCCCAGCAGACACGGGCCTCCTGCAGTGGAAGCGGAAGGAAACTGATGCTCTGCCTTTCTCTCACTGTATGTTTTGAAGGCATCTCTGGGCTGAAAATTCAGGAATTTGCCGGTGGGTTTGAGTCACTGTGACAGTGTACATCCCGAGCCCCGACTTGGTTGTCTGACAGCATTTCCCTTCCAGGATTACGGTTCCAAGTGAGAGGAGGCGCTGCTGGTTTTCGTGTCTTATTCCAATTCCGTCTCCATCCAAGGACAGTTAGAATTTCCTGCTCATTGATTTCTAAAGGGTGGTTTTAAGCGTTTCAGATTGGAAAGGTGGCTCAAGCAGAAAGGCACTTTCAGAACCCAGAGTTCTAACCATTTACACCACAGAACCCAGTGGGGTTCCAGTTTCTAATAGGCTAGTGGCACCCGCGTCTTCACTGCTTTCCTGAACCTTACAGGCACGTAGCTTCAGATTTTATACTTGAACATATTTCCGTTTTCTGTGATAAATTGAAGGTAGTGAAATAATGACAAGTGATGAAAAATGGCAAATGGAAATATGGCAAGAGATTTTGTTTCCCCCCGTGTGTGTGCTCAGTTGCTCCAGTCATGACCCTTTGTAACCCTATGGACCTTAGCCCACCAGACTCCTGTCCATGGGGATTCTTCAGGCAAGAATGCTGGGGTGGTTGCCATGCCCGCCGCCAGGGGATCTTTCTGAGCCAGGGATCTAACTTGCGTCTCCTGTGTCTCCTGCACTGCAGGTGGATTCTTTACTGCTGAGCCCTTTTTTTTTTACCCCGTTACTTGGTCAGTCGTGTCCAACTCTTGTGACCCCATCAACTGTAGCTCGCCAGACTCCTCTATCCATTTGGTTCTCCAGGCAAGAATACTGGAGTGGGTAGCCATTCCCTTCTCCAAGGGATCTTCCCCACCCAGGGATCGAACCAGGGTCTTCTGCACTGCAGGCGGATTCTTTACTGTCTGAGCCATAGAAAGTCAGTTTAAGGCTTGTCTGACTTATCCTTTGAAAAAGATAAAATATCTCAAATATAGGGAATAACACAACACTCCCCTCACTCCATTTTTTAAAAATCTCTTTAAACTTCACAAAAACCACAGCTAGGAATAAGCAGATGTACTTCTTTTCTTCCTGAGTAAAGTTATACCTATAGTCATCTGGAGGAGGGATCCTTAGTTTATAACTCTTGAAGATGTGGCATTCATTAAAATTTGTGCAAGTCAGGGAGAGAGTGTTTAATAATCTACAGGTAAAATGTTTTAGAAGGTCAGGTTCTGGAAAGGTCAAGGAAAATAAATACATGATGTTCTCCCTATGAATGTGCTCCCGACACCTCACTTGGGAGCTCGTGGAATCTTGAAAGCCATATAGTCCAGGCTCTTCCTGTTCCATGCCTGACTCCTCCAAACTCATTGTCAGGGTCGTTCAGTGTCCTCTTGGACGCTTGTGTTGAAGACCAGGATGGAGCTTTAGCTTGCTCCCCTGCCCAGCAGCCCAGGCCATTTTAGAGTGGAGATTTCTTCTGCCGTTCTATGTCCTTTGGTCACAGTTCTCCCCGTGGTGCTGTTCACAATAAGCTTTCCTCCGCTGTGTGACAACCATCGGGTCCTTGAAGGTGGCTCATGGCCATGCTGTGGACCACAATTCTGTAACTCCCTGTTCTACATGGTGAGTGATCCAGGGAACTTCCATGAGCCAGGATGGGAAACATGGCCACACACGAGGCCTCGATACTGCCACCTCCCACCGCCCCATCCCTGCAGCAGCTTACAGGCCGGTAGAGACCCTGCTCGAGGAAGGAATGAAGGAAGTTATTTCCACGCTTGAGTCTTGGGAGATGGAGACAGGGCAGGATTAGCAGCTTCGTGAATGGCGCCCCTCGGCTATATGGGGTTTCCCGAGGCTCTTTAACACTCCCAAGTGTGCTACAGGGCAGTGCTTGCATGGGCATATGGATGAGGGCTGTGAATTTCACTTCCTGACAAGACCTTTGGTGATGCTGGTATTTGCTGGTCTATGGACCACACTTGGTTGTGAGACTGTGGAAGATCTTAGAGTCATAGGATAAAGTGGAAGACAGTTTGGGATCAGAAAGTCTGGGACTTATTAGAGAAACTGTCAAGAGTCCTCTTTTTCTCTGCTCCTCCTCCTTCAACTAAAGAATCAAAGGCTCCATGATATCAAGAAAACAACAGCTTCATGGATCCGTTCCAGGGGCACGCGTGGTGCTCGGGTCAGACAGATCACAGGCCGCCCGGCCCTCTGGCCCCGGGTCACAGCAGGTCGTTTGCACAGACTCGGGAGGAACGCTGTGGTCCGTCCTCAGAACAGCCCGTATAGACAGGCCTTCTGGATGCTGGCGGCGTGTTCATTGCTGCAGGATGGGAGACGTTGCCAAGGCAGAGGCCGCTTCTCACGGCGACCTTTGCGAACAGGACAAGAGTGGTCCTCGGAGTTCTCCAACCACACTCTGGGGAAATACTGCTTTGGGGACATTTGATGATGCTCTACCACTCACCAAGTGACTGCTGTGTGAACACAGCAGGAAAATGACTGGGGTTGCTGGTGTTCCTCCCCCTGGTTACTAACCCCCTGCCCAACCCCCGCCCCCGTTTCCTGCAGCTCTCTTGGCATAGGAAGAGCCCCGGCAGAGTGGTCCACGTGCCTTGATGTCTGTGGCTCCTTCTTCCCTTCCCTCCAGGACAGAAAGATTTAGTGGCTGCTTGAAAAATCACAGCGATTTGCTTCACTCTTTCGTGCTAGAGTAACTTCCAACCTTCCCCTTGACACCTGGACCCAGACGCAAGGGTGCCTTTGCAGAAGTTGATACAGGGATGTCGCACAACTCAAGTGACTCTCTCCTTCTAGAGGGATGCGGTGTGTGTGCTCTCGCAGGCTCTGCAGCCGTGAAAAAGTTACCTGATACTGACCGGAAGTCAGGGCCACCGTAGCTCAGCTGTCACGCCTTACCACCGCCCTGTGTGCCAAGGGTTAGGAAGAATCTTGGTGGTGGGGAGATTTTATATTGATGTTGGGGAGCCGAGGAAAGGCCTGGGATAGACTAGATGGAAACTTCTGCCTGCCACTGTCACATACCCCACCCAGCCTCCTTACTAAACGGGTCTCAGTGATCGTCTGACCTGTCCCCAAAATCAGGTGACATACAACCAGAGTGAACAAAGCAGGAGGGCAGGGTGCCTGCTCGTATCTCAGTAGGTCTTTGGCGCTGGCAGCTTTCACCTTTGTCCTTGAGAAAACAATCTCGGGTGAAGTACAGTGTTGAAAATAGGGTTTAACATAGAGCCAGTCACTTGCCAACTTTAATGGGCGCACTGAGCTTTCAAAGTGTGAACACTGCTAGCCAGGTGCCTCATCCCAGGGGCCCCCAAAACCTCAGAGTCATGTTGATGCAACAACAGACATACACAGATCCAAGAAAAATTGCTTATTCCGTTAAGAAAGAAGGTGGCAAGGATACATGACGCCAAAGAAATGATTGCTTCAAGGGGGGCAGGGGCAGATGACCCTCACGATCACTACCCCGGCTATGGACGTGAAACTCCAAGCTGATGATGCTCGAAGCGACCGTGGACAGCAGTACACGAAGAAGGCGGCAGGTCTCTAAAAAGATCTGTGAGCCTCTCTGAGCTTGACAGCTTTTGAGTCCTCGCCTGTACTTAGTAAAAAAAAAAAAATCCTGGAGGGAGGGCTGCCTTTAGAAGGATGACATTCTTTTCTTCTCCCCCGTATCCTCACTTGATAGTTCTTAATGTGAAAGGCAAGATGATTAGATACTAGAAGACTTTTTTTTTTAACCAAACATCTAAAGGTATAATTCACTGTCACTGCCTGAGTCCCACCTCTTGGCAAATTTCCAAAATAAACCAAGGGCCTGTCTCCTTGTTGTCTTCCAGTCTGAGGAACGTGTCCTTCGGGTTTGACTGTGGTATTGGCCTCGTCCTAAGATTTCTCCTCGCTCAGAGTATACGTGCCGTGCTGCACGAATACATACACGTATGGTGGAAAATCCTTCCAGCATCTTTCCTTGTTGGGACCCCTGTACTGATAGACAGATGCAGGGGCATCGTGTCACGTGTTGTGCGTCCTGGGCTTGGGGTGAGCCCGTGCAGAGTGCAGTGTCACGTGGGTGCTCGAACCACAGCCAGACGAGACTGGCAAGGACGGGCCTGGAAGCTGAGACCCACGCCAGCAGGTGGAGGGTCCCCAAGGCAGAGAGGCGCTGGCGAGGGAGAGCACGCAGGAGGCGGCCTCTTCGGGAAAGGCCTGCTGGTGAATACTGGCATTGACAGGAGGGTGCAAGCCGAAACAGTGGGAGTGTGTCGTTGGGGCCACAGCATAGAAGCCTGGGCTTTCTCAGAACCTGGTCTTTGGGGTTTTTCCATTGTCCTGGGAAGTGATTGGACACCCTGCCCTTCATACCTTGTCAGGTCTCCACACAGCCCAGAACACGATTCTGTTGATTTGGGTCTAAGACTGAACATTGGAACCAGTGCAGCAGGAAGTGTTACATAAAGTGCCTGACCATGCGCTGTGCTATGCTTAGTCGCTCAGTCATGTCCAGCTCTTTGCGACCCCATGGACTGTAGCCCACCAGGCCTCCTGTGTCCAAGGGGATTCTCCAGGCAAGAATACTGGAGTGGGTTGCCATGCCCTCCTCCAGGGGATCTTCCCAACTCAGGGATCAAACCCAGGTCTTGCGCATTGCAGGTGGATTCTTTACCATCTGAGCCACCAGGGAAGCCCCATGGATAACTCAAATAAATAACACATAGCAGCTGTCCTCATCAGCACTGGTCATCTAAGCTTCTCTCTGAACCTTGCACATGACAGACGCTGTAGTTGAAGGCCACAGGTTCCCCGACCGCTGGTTCCTGTGTTTTCCCTGTGTTCTCACCCTCGCTGGCCAGCTCCTGGAAGCCAGGGCTGTTTCTTTCTTTTTTATTATGACTTTCTTTTAAGCTTTGTTTGTTTATTTTTATACTTGGCTGTGCTGGGTCTTCACTGCTGCTCGGGCTTGCTCTAGTTTTGGCCAGCGGGGGCTGCTCTCCAGCTGGGGTGCGCGGGCTTCTCATCGCGACGGCTCCTCTTGTGGAGCGCAGGCTGTAGGCATGCCGGCTTCAGTAGTTGCAGTCCAGTGACTCTACAGCGCGAGCTCAGTAGTCATGACCTACGGGCTGAGCTGCCCCTCGGCATGTGGAATCTTCCCGGACCAGGGACTGAACCAGTGTCCCCTGGACTGGCAGGCGGAGTCTTTACCACTAGACCACCAGGGGTGCCTGGCGCTGTTTCTTACTCGCCTTTGTATCCTCAGCACCTAGCACCATACCGGGTATCTGAGGTGACGCTAATTCGTTTTTCCTTGTATGGAGCGAAAACACAAGGAGAATTAATTACATATGACCTTGACGTGCCTAGGTTTTTAAAAAGACTTTTTAGTGCCCCCACCTCTACCCCCAGTAGATCACAGCCTCTTTCTCTCCTCCGGATTTTGGTCCCTCATCAACATGGTCCTTCCCTGCCCTCATTAGCCAGAGGCTACAAGAGACGTGAACCGTTTGCACGAGGCTGCCTCAGGCTGTAGGCAGAAGCCATTCTGATGGGCTCTCATCCAAACAGCCAAGGTTGGTTCTCCCCTTGAAGGCAAAGTTTTGGGTCATAAAGCATCAGGAACATGGGCATCCTGTTACAGATGGATGCTTTTCGGTGTGGGGTTTACGGAGAATAAACTTGAATCGAGACTAAGTACACTCAACTGTGCTCTGTTGACTTTTCTTTAACCCCTGTCAGATTGACCCCTGTCCCAGGTTAATCTGGTAAACTCGATGCTATCCAAACTAGCCTCTGTCAGACCAGCAGCCTCTAATCTTCTGGGCTCCACACAGCTTCCCCGGGGGGCTGCGAGTGTTTTGGCAGACGCTGTGGCTATTCTTTCGCACTTAGGATTCTCTTTTTACCCAGAGCCCTGGAGGCCCCCGGAGCTTTGCGATGCAGACTTGAGCCCAGAGCTTCGCCTCCCAGATGGTAATTAATGTTTACACAAAATGACAAGCACAAAATGGAATCTCTTTGAGCCCTGCCAAGCACCCATCATTCCCCTGATCACCCACTCTTACAGTGTTTGAAAATTAATTTGCCTTGAACAAACAGTGGGCTTTCCCCAATTTATTTGTACAGTTTCAGTGACCGAGAAGGAAGGAGCTGCAAGACTGACTGTCATCCCTCCATTCGTTCGAGTAATTGAATCTGCTAATGGAACGAACTGGTCTCTGTTTAATCCTTTGAAGAAAAGAGGGAGAGGAGGAAAATGAAGAGAAGTGTGTGTTAGAGAAGGTAGATTGTCTTCAGTCAAACACCATTGGTGTGTACGGTTTTAGAGATGGTACTAGGAGTTCCCCTGAGGTCTGGTGGTTAAGGCCCCACCTTCCAATGCAGGGGACATAGGTTCGATCCCTGGTCAGGGAAGTAAGGTCCCACATGCTGTGGGGTACAGCCAAAAATTAAAAATAAAACACAGATGATACCTAAAACATAGGGAGTGTTCAGAGTATTAGTAAATGAGTTCAGCAGTCATGTTCGTTTTAATAAGTATATACAAAGCATGCACGCATACTTGCTAAGTCTCCTCTGTCATGTCCGGTTCTGTGTGACCCTGTGAACTGTAGCCCGCCAGGCACCTCTGTCCATGGAATTCGCCGGGCAAGAGTACTGCAGTGAGTTGTCATCATCTCCTCCAAGGGATCTTCCCAACCCAGGGATCAAACCTGCGTCTCTTACGTCTCCTGTGCATTGGCAGGCAGGTTCTTCACCACTAGTGCCACCTGGGAAGCCTTATACAAAACTTGCTGCTAAGACACTTCAGTCGTGTCCGACTCTGTGCGACCCCATAGATGGCAGCCCACCAGGCTCCCCCATCCCTGGGATTCTCCAGGCAAGAACACTGGAATGGGTTGCCATTTCCTTCTCCAGTGCATGAAAGTGAAAAGTGAAAGTAAAGATGCTCAGTCATATCCGACTCTTAGCGACCCCATGGACTGCAGCCTACCAGGTTCCTCTGTCAATGGGATTCTCCAGGCAAGAGTACTGGAATGGGGTGCCATTGCCTTCTCTGATACAAAACTTGCAGTCTTTGCTAAAAAGGAGATTTTGTCTGAGGTCACAGAGTAGACATCAGAAGGTGTGTTTAAAGAATGGATATTGCCGGCAGCTTGAAATAATTGCATGTAGATTTACAGAAATCTGATGCTTGACTGTGTTTCTGGGCTATTTGGGTTAGACATTCCACATTTATTGATGTTCCCACTTTTAAAGTCTCCTTTTATTGTTTGGCTACCATCTTCTTTCTGTGTGGTGAGGTTTCTGTGGCTCTTTCGTGTAGACAAGTAAGTAGGAAAGCTAACTAGAAGGTAGAATAGAATAATTTAAAAGTAGGCCATGTGCAGTCCTGATGTAGGGATCAAACATTCAGGAAGATACGGATGGATGGATGGATGGGTAGGTGCACTGCCTCGTGGCCCCTGGCCCACAAGATTTTCCTGAGGCCTTTGAGGCTCATTCATATTTGCTACAATAATGCCCTTGTAGTGGGTAAATTAGGGCTTTCTAATCCAGTGTGAGGACTTCCCAGGTGACCCAGTGGTAAAGAGTCCACCTGCCACTGCAGGAGACCCAGCTTCAGTCCCTGGGTCTGGGAGGCCCCTGGAGAAGGGAATGTTTACCCACTCCAGTATTCTTGCCAGGGAAATCCCATGGACAGAGGAGCCTGGCAGGTTACAGTCCATGGGGTTGCAAGAGTGCCAGACATGACTTAGCAACTAAACAGCAACAGCAATCCAGTGTAAAGACCAGAAGAACAGAAATGTGTCTTGGGAGAGTTTTTCTCCTCCTCCTCCCCGTTTCCCCTTTCCTCCTCGTCCTTCTCCATCATCAGGGTTCACCATTTCCTTTCTCTTCAGATACACCAGATAGAACCAATTAGAAACATTGAGAAGTTGATGGAAGGCTAATGCCCTTCCTATACAATCCTCATCTCTGATAGAAAACACCATCTGTCTTCTGGGTGAACAGTTTTTTTAAACCTCCATCCTGTAGGTGGGGCAGTTTAAAAAGACTTAAACAGTTACTTTCCTGGTTGATTTCTTCAGATAGTGCGGGCATATTTGTTTATGAAGAACCCTTTTTAAAATATCCTTTACTTTTCTTCTGCGATAATAATACATATTCTCTATGGACAATTTGGAAAGTTAAGAAAAGCACAAATTTAAAAGTTTGAGTCAATGGTTATTTCTAGTAGATGGGATTTTTTGTTGTTCAGTCGATAAGTTGTGTTTGGCTCTTTGCGACCCCATGGACCGTATACAGCATGCCAAGTTTCCCCGTCCTTCACTATATCCCAAAGTTTGCTCACATTCATGTCCATTGAGTCTGTGATGCTATCCAACCATCTCATGCTCTCTCCTCCTTTTGCCTTCAATCTTTCCCAGCATCAGAGTCTTTTCCAGTGAGTCAACTCTTTGCATCAGATGGCCAAATTATTTGAGCTTCAGCATCAGTTCTTCCAATGGATACTCAGGGCTGATTTCCTCTAAGATTGTCTGGTTTGATTTCCTTGCTGCCCAAGGGGCTCTCAAGAGGCATCTTAATGCATATCTTTCTAATCTCTTTTGGTGTGTATATGTATGGATTTATGCAGACAATAGGGATAAATAGTTTCCTTTATTTTACTTAATAGTAATTTTGTCTTGAAATATTTTCCATGAAATTAAATCTTTTTCAACAGTAGTTTGGGGAACATTGATCACTTACTTTATTTTGTGCTATACATTGTGAAAAGCACATAACATGACTTTTTAGCTTCCACAACAGCCCTTTCAGGTAGTTGTTAGAATTCTGGAAACAGAGCAGCCCACCACAGGGACATGATACATCAAATCTCATCCTCATCCGCACCCAGCGCCCTCTTTGTTTGAGAAATATTTTATAGCACACTCTCACTGTTTAATTTCTGGAGCAAAATATTTGGTTTATCTATACACTATGTTTATAATTTTTAAAATGTATATAAAGCCTTTAATGAAATGTAAAGGAGAAACAAATAGAAAGTAACTTATAACAACATAGTATGTTTTAAGTACATACATGCCTGTTTACATTAGAAAGCAATGAAAGGTCAGAGGCTGAATCTGTACATAGAGATACAACTATCGTAGTAATTTCAACAGCAGGAGCAGCCTCACCATTGATGTCATGATCTTCCCAAGCGAGAAACAACTCCACCACAAGACCTACACAGCAGACATAACCTCATACAATAGTTGCGTTCCTTGAGAACCCAGTGTGTATTAAAGCCATGCAAAAAATTATTTTGTCTTTTCTTTGCAGACAGGCTCTAGGTTTCTCAGCCGTATAGATGTTCAATGGGACTTTAGAAAGTAAACCAAGATACTGTGTGGGGTTTAGCTTCATACCATGAAACATCTCATCCCTCTGAGAGTCACTGATTCCCTCCAGTCTCTGTGGCAGACACATACACTCCAGCGAACTTGGAAAACCCCTCAAGGGGTGGTCTCTTCGAAGACCTGCCTCTTCCATGGCTTACCCTTTAACTTGTCTCTCTCTCCCCCTCTCCACCCCCGTTTATTTATTTATTATTTTCTGCATCATCAAACACCCTTGAACACAGATCCTCAAAGCATTTGGGGGGTATATGTTTCTGAAAGTTGAGAGGCCCTCTAATTTCCTTGTCAGATTTGTTCCCAAGTGCCGTATGATTTGTGTTGTTTTTTAGATAATGTTTATTCATTTAGTTCTGTATTTGGCTGCGTCGGGTCTTAGGTGCATCATCTGGGATCTTTCAGTGCGGTGACTGGACTCTAGTTGTGACTCGCACAGAGAGCACAGGCTTAGTTGCTCTGGGGTATGGGTGATCTTAGTTTCCCGACCAGGGATCAAACCAGCATCCCCTATATTGCAAGGCTGATTCCTAACACCCAGACCATTTGGGAAGTCCCAGGGGGTTTTTTTACTGTCAAGGGAATTCTTTTTTATTTTCTCATCACTATTGCTGCTGTGTAGAAAAGCGACAGATGTTTGTGGTTTTTCTTTGTTCGGATACCTTACTGAGCTCTCTTATTAATTCTCGTATTTTTTTAGCTGGCTGGCTGTTTCCCAACTTGATCATTATATTTTTTATAAATAACAGTTTTGCCCCTTCCTTTGGTGGTAGGTTTGCTATTGATTTTCGGTTTAAACATCCAGGATCATTGCTTCTTACAGGTTTAGTCCACACTGTCTATAACACAAGCTGGTACCTTTTTTTCGGTTGAAGGGGTGTTGACATGGAGTCATTTTTCAGTTTACTTTTATGATTGGGTTGCTTTTAAGTCAATTTTTGTAATTTATATTTTTCATAAAAGCCACTTTATGTTAAAAATTATTAGTATAAATGTATGTACTGTATTTTCTTATTTTATATAAAAGATACTCTCCATGCCTATTAGTCATCAGTTCAGTTCAGTCGCTCAGTTGTGTCCATCTCTTTGCGAGCCCATGAATCGCAGCACGCCAGGCCTCCCTGTCCATCACCAACTCCCAGAGTTCACTCAGACTCAAGTCCATCGAGTCCGTGATGCCATCCAGCCATCTCATCCTCTGTCGTCCCCTTCTCCTCCTGCCTCCAATCCCTCCCAGCATCAGAGTCTTTTCCAATGAGTCAACTCTTCACATGAGGTGGCCAAAGTACTGGAGTTTCAGCTTCAGCATCATTCCTTCCAAAGAAATCCCAGGGCTGATCTCCTTCAGAATGGATTGGTTGGATCTCCTTGCAGTCCAAGGGACTCTCAAGAGTCTCAGCATACCACTCTTCAAATCCCCAATTTTATTTGCTTTGCTTTTTTCCCTTTGCTCAGACTATTTTTAAACAGAAGACCAATTTTAAAATTTAAATAGGTTACATGATTCAAAAATTTAAATATGCATGTATGTAGACAGTCAAATATCCCTCCCTCCATTCCCTGTCTCCCCAGTTCTTACTCCTCCCCAAGCCCCTAAGCAGGTGTGCGTGCATGCGTGCTAACTCGCTTCAGTTGTGTCTGACTCTTTGCAACCTCATGGACTGCAGCCCCCCTCCCAGGCTCCTCTGTCCGTGGGATTCTCCAGGCAAGAATAATGGAGTCAGTTGCCATTTCCTTCTCCACCCTAAGCAGGTAATCCGAGGCTATTGGTTTCTTGGATATTCTTCCAGAGCTTCTTTAGATATAAAGTAAAAATGAATATATATTATTTTTCTTCATTTTTCATAAAAGCTAGGGTATGCTCTACATTGTACATATGTAGCCCCTCATTCATTTGTGTAGTTGCAGTTGGTTCCACTGTACAGATGTATCA